>NC_081575.1:121002891-121123083 GCF_022355385.1 Mustela nigripes | reverse complement strand
GAGAGACTATGGACTCTGAAAAACAATCTGAGGGTTTTGAAGGGGCGGGGGGTGGGAGGTTGGGGGAACCAGGTGGTGGGTATTAGAGAGGGCATGGATTGCATGGAGCACTGGGTGTGGTGCAAAAACAATGAATACTGTTACACTGAAAATAAATTAAAAAAAAGAAAGAACAAAAATGAGACGATGACAGGGGATGAAGTGTGAGATGAGTATCGTGGAAGGTGAACCATGGTACAGTGAGATGTGATATGTTGGAGCAAGTACATGTATCCTATGTTTCATGGGACCCTATAATTCTAAGGCTCATGGTTGCAGCTCCAACAAATATTTTTCTTCTCCTTCTTTCCATCACTGTCATTGATGACTTGTCCTTGAGCAAAGGGGTCAGAGATCCCTTAAGGAGGGCTTTCCATGATGGGAAACCAGTGGTAAGTATTGTCAACAATATCATCTGATTCTTAGTTATTATGCAAGCCAAGTCTTGATTGCTTGTGGGAGCCATATTTGGAAGCATACACAAGTATTGACATTACATTATTCTTAGAGTTAATATGCTTTTTAAAAGATGACATTTCCGTGTTTCCTTTCCATATACACTAAAGTGTCACATCTGATGGAAAATTGAGAGAGACTTGAATTATAATAGTTGGTCATAGGCATGCAATTCTAATTTATGCCATTGTCAGAAATAATCAGTTCCCTATGGTTATGTTTCTTCTCTCTGCTCTCATCCACACATAATTTGGTTTGTCTTAATTTACTTATTTAAATTCAATCTAAGGAGCAGAACGTGAATATCTATTCTGTGCCCTCACGATCACCGCAAAATGCAGGGAAATGTGTACATCTGTTTATAGCATTAAATGAATAATGATCATACCAGTTCAAGTTGCTTAGGATATTTAACCTGAAGCATATTTGGGATGTGTGTTTTGCATATGCAATAGTCGATATGAATACTATTAAACACATCTTGCCCAGCCTTACTCTGTTAGAAAGGTAGAGATCAAAGGATGCAATACATTGTATGAGCGCACCAAAAGTACCAAGTATGCAGAAGTAGAGAAGGGTATAAATCCCCCTCCCTGCTTGTGCTCAGGGCCCAGACCTTTGGAGAGCAACCTCGTCTAAGCCTGCTGGTGTTAAGTAAACCTCCAATCCTCCAAAGTCTCCGAGTGCCACTTGTTACTTCTGCCAGGATCCATTCCAGGTTCCGCAACAATATATTTGTTTTCTGGTCATCAGATGCATGCTAGATATTAAATTTTAGATAATCAAAAATTGTATTAATTAAAAATAAATGTAATTTATTCTTTCGTCTTCTTTTTTTTTTTTTCTTTCTGAGTCACCAACTTTATTAAGATGATATCTACATAGGCACAGATTGGGAAAGGGGTTGGCAGAACCATCATACTGATAAAGCGCTAGAATCTAGGTGAGGTTTGGTGGGCTGAGGTCCGGAGCCGATGACCAAAAAAGAATTCTTGAGACAGCTTTGGTGCAAAATGGTGGTTTATTAAAGCACAGGGACAGGACCCGCTGGGCAGGAAGAGCTGCTGCCCCGGGTTGTGAGGGATGGCAGGTTATGTACCCTGCCGTTGGGGGAAGGTGAGGGGAAGGGAAGTTTCCACGAAGCTTTCATATGCTAAAGACACCAGCTTGATCGATGTTGCCTTTTGGCAAGCCATTCACATTTCTGCTATCAAGCGTCTTTGTTAGTGAGATTTGGGTGAGGAAGAAATTTAACTTTATTTAGGGCTGAGTTATTTGCGTCTGGAAATTTGTGCTGTTAATAAGGTAACTTCTTTGTAGATCTCTAGAAAATTTGTAAACCAAGGGAGACTCCTGTCTTGCAGGATTGTGATCTCTGCAAGTTAACTCTTTGTTTCTCATGGCGGTCAGGAGTGCCTGAGGAATGCTACACATATTATGCAGGGGGAGCAGGTGTAGAGGGGGTGCAAGGTGCCAGCTTTTGCTTTGTCCTCAGCCAGCCTCCTGCTCCCTCACCAATACTATTAACATGCTATGATTAGCAAAATAAAATTAAGCTGTACTTTCTCTTTCCATAAATGAATTCAGAATTCTATTTTTCACAAATGCAGTGTTCCAAAGTTAAGATGATGTGAGTTAAAAATCAAGCTAGATTGAACACTTATCATCCACCTTGTCAAGATAAGGATGTTAGAGATAGTTTTTAAACGCTAGAGACAAAATAACGCTCATAGTACCCAGTGAAAAACTTTGGGCTTTTACAGCGCACATTGCAAGATCTTTGGTTTCTTATAAAACCCAGAACAGGGCAGGTATGCTTGTTTCAAATCAACAAACCACACTCTCCCACTGGGTCTTGAGCTAAGTGCTTATTCAAGAGTGAAATTCTTTGCATTCTTTCAACACTTGAGGAAGACTCCTTTCCTGTTTCTTGACCTTTCCCAGAAACACTTTTTTTTTTTTTTTTTTTTTTAATAGATAGAAGGAATACAAGCAGGAGGAGCAGGAGAGGAAGACTCAGGCTTCCGGCTGAGCAGGGAGCCTGATGTGGGGCTCAATTCCAGGACCCTGAAATCATGACCTGAGCCAAAGACCGATACCTAACAACTGAGCCACCCAGGCACCCCCCCCCCCCCAAAAAACATTCTTGCAATACACTTGGTTTCTTCTCTTAGGCACCACTAACCAAACCTTGAAAAGCTAGCTTTTCTAATATGGCGAGCTTGATTTTAATTCCGGAATGTATGGAACACTTTTTTTTTTTTTTTTTTCCATGAATTCTTAGCCAAACAACTTAACTGCTCACCAATTTTTCTCAGCCCATTCATGAATACTGGTAAACATTTAATAAATATTCACTGATTCAGAAAAAAAAAAAATCCATCTATTAAGCAGGTGTCACACTATGCAAATGTCAAATGTGCAACAGGCAGTCATACTGTAGTAGTCAACACACAAAACCTTTTGGAAATCTTACATGTGTAGGATTACAATAACAGCAGTAGGAAGGACATCAATGTGTAAGTTAGCATTATAAAGTCAGTCCTGAAAGAAAGGATTTCTCACATGAGGGGGCTCTTGAGGAAGGAAGTGGTAGGAAAAAGCTATGGTAGAAGATAGCAGCCTAGGCTGCATTTTGGTAGATCATGATAATGTCAAAAGCAAGAGGCAAGGTGAGGTTAATTTAGGTAAGGTGACCCCAGGGGCTAACTTCATCATTTTTGTAGAACATAAAGGATAAGGATCTATAACACTGGATTATAACGGAAATGGAAGGTTTTGTTCCTTGGGAGCCATGAAGGACATTTTAACCAACCTACGAATCAGAGAAAGAACATTTCGTGTATCTTAGGCAATTATAATAAGTTGAATTAGGTTTTATGGTGATAATAACTAAAAATCATCAAATTCTAAAGGTGAAATCCTGATATATTTCATACATATCATTTCAGTACAGATTTCATTAAATAAGAGATACAGGTTGCATGAGCAAGTACTCTTCTTTCCATGTACCCTAATTTTTAGTTTACTTACACAGAGCACGCTGCTTTTCAAACCTGAGTCCTATTCTTGTTTTTATAGGTTTAAGATTCTCTGACAAGAGGGGAGAATAGGTTCAGCCACAAGAAACAGAATATCTTTGTGATAATCTACAGATAAATGAGAATAGGAGGTAGGAGTAGTCCTAGAACAGAGAAGGTGGGTATGAACATGTCCACTATGGCAGAAAAGAATGGGACACTGGTTAGACGTAGACATAAACATCTCAAAGAGACAACAGAATATTTCTTCCAACTTACACTCCCATCTCATAAAAGCAGAAATCATATTAAATATTTGGATGTTGCAAGATTTTTAAGTTCCTTCATGATTATCCTTGACTTGGGAAAATTAGGTTTTCTCCAAACATGTCAGAGAAAGCTGAGTACTGATAATTAAGATGTTTACACTGACTAGATAAGATATAGGACATGAAATGGCATTCATCTGTGTTCTGATTTTTATTTTTGTGTGTGTGGGTTTTTTTTCTTTGTTTAGTTTGTTTTGGTCTCGCTTGCTGTTCCCCTGGGAGACACCACCAAATGAACATGAATTATAGTTTATGGAATTTATATGTGAGAGGCATTTAAATTTAAAATGTTGTCTCTGGAGAGAAGGGGATCTTTCCCAGGGTGGTTGAGTAACTTACAAAAGATCAAAAGTAAAAAAATTTCAATTTCCAACAACATCCCTATTACTTTTACGCAGACAGTTACTTTGAGAGGAAACCATCAACATAATGAGAAGGCAACCTAGTGAATATAAGAAGGTGTTTGCAAATGATATAACCTATAAGAGGTTAATATCCAAAATAGAGAATTTATACAGCTCCATACCTAAAATCTAAATAATCTAATTAAAAATGGGCAGAGGATTGACTTATTTCACTAAGCATGATACCCTCTAGTTTCATCCACGTTGTCACAAATGGCAAGATTTCATTTCTTTTGATGGCTGCATAGTATTCCATTGTGTATATATACCACATCTTCTTATCCATCCATCTGTTGGTGGACATCGAGCTTCTTTCCATAGTTTGGCTATTGTGGACATTGCTGCTATAAACATTCGGGTGCATGTGCCCCTTTGGATCACTACGTTTGTATCTTTAGGGTAAATACCCAGTAGTTCAATTGCTGGGTCATAGGGCAGTTCTATTTTCAACTTTTTGAGGAACCTCCATGCTGTTTTCCAGAGTGGCTGCACCAGCTTGCATTCCCACCAACAGTGTAGGAGGGGTCCCCTTTCTCCGCATCCTCGCCAGCATCTGTCATTTCCTGACTTGTTAATTTTAGCCATTCTGACTGGTGTGAGGTGACACAACTATCATATGATCTCCCTGATATGAGGAAGTGGAGATGCAACGTGGGGGCTTAAGTGGGTAGGAGAAGAATAAATGAAACAAGATGGGATTGGGAGGGAGACAAACCATAAGTGACTCTTAATCTCACAAAACAAACTGAGGGGTGCTGGGGGGAGGGGATTTGGGAGGGGGGGTCGGTTTATGGACATTGGGGAGGGCATGTGCTATGGTGAGTGCTGTGAAGTGTGTAAACCTGGTGATTCACAGACCTGTACCCCTGGGGATAAAAATAGTTATATGTTTATAAAAAAAATAAATAAATATATAAATAAATAAGCAAACAAACAAACAACAACAACAAAAACAAAACTGGGCAGAGGATATGAATAGGTACTTTTTCCAAAGAAGACATCCTGATGGGCAACAGAGACATGAAAATGTGCTCAACATCATTCATCCTCAGGAAAATGCAAATAAAAACCAGAATAAGATATCAGCTCACATCTATCAGAATGGCTAAAATCAGTAACATAAAAAACAGCAAGTGTGTGGAGAAAAAAGCATCTTCATGCACTGTTGGTGGAAATGCAAATGGGTTGTGACCACTGTGGGACATAGTACAGAGGTCTCTCAAAAAATTAAAAATAGAAATACCATGTAGTCCAGTAACTCCTTTGAACGTTTATCCAAAGAAAACTAAAACACGAATTTGAAAAGATATCTGCACTCATGTTCATTGCAATATAACTTAAAATCGCTAAGATATGGAGGTAGCCCAAGTGTTTATGGGTAGATGAATGGATTAGGAAGATATGGGGTGTGTGTGTGTGTGTGTATACACACATAGGTATATATATGTATAAATGTATATGTAAATATATAGACATAAGAATATGGAATATTACTCAGCCATAAAGAAGAATGCAATCTTGCCATCTGTAACAAAACAGATGACCTGTAGGGTATTATGCTAAGGGAAATAAGTCAAAGAAAGACAAATACCGTATGACTTCACTTCTATGTAGAATCTGAACAACAAACAAACAAACAAGAAAGCAGAACTAGACCCTAAACACAGAGATGAAAAAATAGTTTCCAGAGGGGAGGAAGACTGGGGAAGGGGCAAAATGGGTGAAGGGGAACGGGAGATTCAGGTCTCCAGTTATGGAATGAGTAAGTCAAGGGGATGAAAGGTACAGCACAGGGAATATAGTCAATCACATTGCAATAGCATTATATCATGACAGTAGCTCCACTTGTGAGCATACCATAATGTACGTAGTCTTGCAGAATTACTATGTTGTACACCTGAAATGGGTGTTTCAGTGGGGGTCAACTTCCATTTGAAAAAAAAAAAAAATAATGAAAGGAAAGGAAACTAACACATGGTGTATTTTCCAAGTGTCAGACTTATTTATCGTTTTTCCCTCTATCCTCACACGGTTGTCCCTCTGGGCACGTCTGTGTCCTCATCCCTTTTCTTTAATTTTTAAAAAAGGTTTAACTTATTTATTTATTTTAGAGAGCCAGGGGGAGGCAATGGGAGAGAGTAAAGAGAATCTTAAGCAGACTCTGTGCTGACCCTGGAGGGGTTCGATCTCAAAGCCCTCAGATCATGATTTAAGCCAAAATCAAGAGTCTCACACTTAACTGACTGAGCACCCCCAAGCATCCAATCTTACCCCTTTCTCATAAGAACCTCAGTCAGATGGGGTCAGCGTCCATGTGAGTACCTCATTTCACCTTAACCACCTCTTTAAAGACCCAAACTCCATATATGACCACATTCTGAGGCTTCATTGTACAAAGTTCTGGGGGACCCCAATGAGCCCATGACAGAGACCTTGATCTATTTTGCAAATCAGAAGTGAATTTATGACACATAAAAGGATTTTCAAGAACTACACGTGAGAAAAACTAACATGGGATTATTAAATGTGGAGCTGTGTTTAATCCCAAATCCTCATTATTGGGATTAAATGTTTATCTTATATGTTTGGTCATTTAGATGCTTCTTTCATGTCACAAGTTTAGGCAACATCATAAATATAATCAGTGGTTTAAAGGCAAAATAAAATAAGGGATAATGTGTTTAAAGAAAATGAGAAGAAATAGCACTAGCTAAATAAGGTTGCTAAAAAAATACAGTTTTAAAACTGTCTACACCCAGACGGTGTTTATCAAGACTCTCTAAAAAATGGATCTCTTGTTAAATACGGATGTTTTAAAACTGTCCATGTCTTCTCACCTGCTTGGACATGCATTTTCTCCTGTGAATAATTTTACCGATTTCTACAATGTAAGTAATGTCTCCGTTCATGGTGCTTTCAGAGAACCTGGATACTCTGCAGATATGTACAAGTTCTCTATAAACAGATAGACACACCAGATGGAATTGGGCTCTTTAGCCCAACAGTAACGACATAAATAGAACAGTGTCTATCATGAAAGAAGTCTTTCAAAAAACGATTTGTTGATAATATGTGAGTATTGAGGATACTTTTGAAGTATGAAAATACAGCCTTTTGTGATATCTATTTTTAATTCTACATGGATAGAATTTGATCATACATATTATCCTGTTTTTTAGGATAAGGAATTTTTTAAAAATGCATATTATTCTATACCCTATGTTTTTATGGAAAGAGATAACTTTCAGATCTTCTATGTCAACTGATATAAATCTATCTCATTCTTTTGAATTTCAGTGATACCACCCTGTTCTGATATACTCTCATGTAATTGAGTTTATATGGATGGACAATAGTTTCCAGTTTTCCTGGCAAATGATTGTTTTTTATTTGAAACAATATCATAATATCTTTTTGCCCATGTAATCATCTGTATGCTCAATCCCACAATTGGAACTGCTAGGTGGAGGATATGTGAAACTAAATTATCATGTTTTTCTAAATTTTCTTCAGAAAGGTTTATCAGTGGGGCGCCTGGGTGGCTCAGTGGGTTAACCTTCTGCCTTTAGCTCAGGTCATGATCTCAGGGTCCTGGGATCGAGCCCTGTATCAGCTCTCTGCTCAGCAGGGAGCCTTCTTCCTCCTCTCTCTCTGCCTGCCTCTCTGCCTACTTGTGATCTCTCTCTGTCAAATAAATAAATTAAATGTTTTAAAAAATAAATAAAATAAAATAAAATATTTTAACTGTATATAAATGTGCTTTTGCTATCTTTACTGATCAATTTTTTCACATGCCTGTATTTCCCAGAATATCTTTCCTACTGCTAGGCATTTTTCTTTTCTTTTCTTTTTCTTTCTTTCTTTTTTTTTTTTTTTTTAATGGCTTTACTACACAGTTGGCCCTTGAACAGTGTGGGGGTTAGGGCATTGATTCTCACCCCCATAGCTTGAAATCTGCACATGGCTTTTGATTCCCCCCCAAATTTTACTAATGATAGCCTACTGTTTACCCGAAGCCTTATAATGTGGTAAAGTTGGTTAACACACACTTTGTATGTCCTATGCAGTCCATACTGTATTCTTAGAAAAAAGGAAAGTGTAGAAAAGAAAAGATGGTTAAGAAAACCATAAGGAAGGGGGTACCTGGGTGGCTCAATCAGTTAAGTGTGTGATTCTTGGTTTCCACTCAGGTCATGATCTCAGGGTCAGGAGACTGAGCCCCTCATCGGGCTCTGTGCTCGGTGTGGAGACTGCTTAAGATTCTCTCTCACCTCTACCCCATTCCTGTTTGTACTCTCTCTCTCTCTCTCAAATATATAAATGAATCCTTAGAAAGAAATAAAAGAAAGCCATAAGGAAGAGAAAATACATTCACAGGACTGTCTCCTATTTATCTGCATGTAAATGGACCCACACATTCAAATACATGTGGTTCAAGGATCAACTCTATTTTTCTTTTTAGATATCTTTCCAGGCAGCTCACATTTTACTCCTTGATTTGTCTTCCCATTTCTTTGATTGACTTCCTACCCCCAGAGGACATAGTGTAATTATTTTGATCTAGTATTTAAATATGATGTTTCTAAAATTCTTTTTCTCCTCCCTCCCCAAGGTGTTTTCTTTATCTGATTTTTGTATTCTTTCTATTCCCGTTCTCTTCGGGGAGAGGGATTGCCTGGATTTTTTGATGGAGCGATGAAGCGTTGGTTTATTGTGCGTATTATGGTTAGCAAGGGTTGAATGAATTCTCGGCTCACTTGGTCTGTTCAACCTTGGCTCACTGCAGCCTAATTTTTGCATTTCTTTTACAACTACACCTGCCCTTGTATGTCGCAGTGGAGTACCAAGGAAAACTGTAAAGCATATGCATAATATGTCAGACATTGGGGGCGCCTGGATGGCTCAGTGAGTTAAGCCTCAGGTCATGATCTCAGGGTCCTGGGATCGAGCCCCACATCGGGCTCTCTGCTCAGTGGAAAGCCGGCTTCCTCCTCTCTCTCTGCCTGCCTCTCTGTCTACTTGTGATCTGAGTCAAATAAATAAATAAAATCTTGGCAAAAAAACAAACAAACAAACAAACAAAAAAAAGAATATGCCAGACATTGATAATCGAGGTCAAGAAGTACCTTGTAGACATTAGGGCTACAAGTTCCTACTTCTGGGGATCTTTGTAGGCTACCCAAGAGGTCACAATGTTGTGTCTCCTACTGGTCTCTTACATGGCTGGCTCTCCAGAATTTCTAGTGTACCGTTCCCAAGGCATCCTACAATCTTCTGTTTCCTGAGTTTAGTTGGTTTTGTTGTGCTTCATGTTACTGTTTTGAGTGACAATAACCCATCATTTCATTATAGATTTCAACGTCTCTGCTTCCCTTGTAGGCTTTGATGTTTTTTCCCCCCAATATTTCTACTCTGTATGCTATCGTCTCATTGATCAGGTTGTGATCTTGCACAGATTAGAATTATAGTCTGTCTCTAGCTTTTTTTTTTTTTTTTTTTTTTGTAAGATACCTCAGAGCTCTCCTGTCAACTAATAAAACTCAGGCTGCTAGATCATGTCATGGCACTAGGAGATGACATTAACCTTACACTTTAAAGCACATGCTCCTTACAATGTCAGGAAAGCTTACTACTCTAGGGTGGGCATTGAATCATCTGCATCTTATAAGATGGGTTGGTCCACTGGTTGGGTATTAAGGAAGGCACATATTACATGGAGCACTGGGTGTTGTACACAAGCAATGAATCTTGGAACATGACATCAAAAAACCAATTGTTGGGTCAGTGGCCTTGGGAATGCAGGAGGAACAATAAAAATGGCCGTCATCTTCCAGGCCACCCTCTTCCTTTCCCCATGACTCTCCCGCCACAAAGACGTATGTCGAGGACACGTCACCGTAAGTGAACCAATACCTGTGCAGGAAACAGGAACACCAGGACTCCCCCTATCCTCCAATCACCAAATACCTTACCTTATGTGGCTGTGAACCTATGCCCTGTCTTAACTCAGATAAAAGACCCACTCGAGCCCTCCCACGTGCGACTTCCCCAACTCCCTTCTCTGGAGTCATGGAACCCTGTCCGAGGGCACCTTTCATAAGCCTTGCCTTGCGCCTATCTTGCCTTGTGTCGTGTGTATTTTGCCTGTAAAACCTTGCACAAGGGGCAGCTCGGTGGCTCAGTGGGTTAAAGCCTCTGCTTTCGGCTCAGGTCATGATCTCAGGGTCTTGGGATTGAGCCTCACATTGGGCTCTCTGCTCAGCGGGGAGCCTGCTTCCTCCTCTTTCTCTCTGCCTACCTCTGTGCCTCCTTGTGCTCTCTGTCTGTCAAATAAATAAATAAAATCTTAAAAACAAAAACAAAAACAAAAAACCTTATACTAATGATGTACTGTATGGTGACTAACATAATACATTTTTTTTTAAAGGAAGATAGTAATCCAGAAAAGGAAATAATACTTGATTAAGAAAAAAAAAAAGTCCCCCATGGCCTTCTTTCTAGTTAAAGGACCAGGGAAGGAGGAGTAGAGCATGAAAATACTTTCAGAAAATTATCTCTCTATTCCAATCAAACACGGCATGAAAAATGGTGGCTTCACCCGCACCCCATGCTGGCAAAGCCCATGAAGAACCAGCCCCACCGGGCAATGAAAAAGTACTGCCACCCAAATGTATTGTTTTTATGTAATATTTTTGAAATGCCAAAACGATAAGACTACAGAACAGATTTGTGGTTTTCAGGGATTCAGAAGGTGGTTGGGCAGAAGGGGCGTGGGTGTTACTGTCACTGGGCAACAGGAGAGATCCTGGCGTGCCGGACTGCACTGGTATTAATTTTCTGGGTGGGATGCTACAGATTTGCAAATTTTGCAAGATGTTACTATTGGAAGACTGCAGAAAGGGCTTGTGGGATCTCTATCCTTTCTTACAAGTGTGCCTGAATCTCTATTTACTTCAAAAGAAACTGGGTATTGAAAAAGTCCCCCCCAATAGCCAATAGCCAATTTATGGAAGCAGCCCAACTATGCATTAATGGATGGATGGATAAAGAAGATGTGGTGCGCACACACACGCACACGCACATGCACATACACACACAGGAATATTATTCAGCCATAAAAAAAAAAAAAATCTTGTAATTTATAACACCATGAATGGGTGGGTGGAGAAAGTATTATGCTAAGGGAAATAAGCCAGTCAGAGAAAGACAAACGTCATATGATTTCAACCATACATCAAATTTAAGAAACAAAACCAACAAATGAAAAAAGGGGCAAACAGAACGTCAGATTCTTGCCTCTAGAGAACGCAGGGAGGATCACCCGAGGGGAGGTGGACGGGGGAAGGGGTCACAGACATGATGGGGATGAAGCAGGACAATTGTGGTGATGAGCACCAGGGGTTGTATGGACCTGTTGAACCACTATGTTGTACACCTGAAACTAATATACGACCAAATGTTTACTACACTGGAATTAAAACAAAAAATAATTAAAAATCCCCCTCAAATTCTTATGAATGATGCTGTAGTCCATTTTTCTTTATTTCCCCATAGGCAGAAAAAAAGCAATATAAGAGAATAAGCCAAGAATAAGGTAAGAATTACTGTCGTTGGCTTTTATGGTCAATTCAGGCTACAGCTTTGGAGAGCTGGTTGATGACCCTGAGATGGTCCCTCAACTTCCAAGTTCCCTACAATGAAAATGCATTTCTCTCTGAAATAAGAGGCACAGGGGCGCCTGGGTGGCTCAGTGGGTTAAAGCCTCTGCCTTCGGCTCAGGTCATGATCCCAGGGTCCTGGGATTGAGCCCCACATCGGGCTCTCTGCTTAACAGGGAGCCTGCTTCCTCCTCTCTCTCTGTCTGCCTCTCTGCCTGCTTGTGATCTCTGTCTGTCAAATAAATAAGTAAAATCTTTTTAAAAAGAGGCACAGATTCCCACCAACAGTGTAGGAGGGTTCCCCTTTCTCCGCATCCTTGCCAGCAAGCTGGTGCAGCCACTCTGGAAAACAGCATGGAGGTTCCTCAAAATGTTGAAAATAGAACTGCCCTATGACCCAGCAATTGCACTATTGAGTATTTACCCTAAAGATACAAACGTAGTGATCCAAAGGGGCACGTGCACCCGAATGTTTATAGCAGCAATGTCCACAATAGCCAAACTATGGAAAGAACCTAGATGTCCATCAACAGATGAATGGATCAAGAAGATGTGGTATATATACACAATGGAATACTACGCAGCCATCAAAAGAAATGAAATCTTGCCATTTGCGACAACATGGATGGAACTAGAGCGTATCATGCTTAGCGAAATAAGTCAAGCAGAGAAAGACAACTATCATATGATCTCCCTGATATGAGGAAGTGGTGATGCAACATGGGGGCTTAAGTGGGTACGAGAAGAATCAATGAAACAAGATGGGATTGGGAGGGAGACAAACCATAAGTGACTCTTAATCTCACAAAACAAACTGAGGGTTGCTGGGGGGAGGGGGGTTGGAGAAGGGGGTGGTATTATGGACATTGGGGAGGGTATGTGCTTTGGTGAGTGCTGTGAAGTGTGTAAACCTGGTGATTCACAGACCTGTACCCCTGGGGATAAAAATATATGTTTATAAAAAATAAAAAGTTAAAAAAAAAGAGGCACAGATTTATAAAGTGGGAACTAGCAAACATTCAACATTATCTGTTTATTTCCAATATTTTCTTACGCCTGCTTTTGTGATATGCAAATATTGGAGACATTCCCCCCTTCATTCAACCGGTCACCTCATTTTTTCATGAAGGTTGAGGGATAGACGGGAAAAAAAAGATTTTAATATCAATTTCTTAAATGTGATCACAAGAGGTTTTCCTATTTCATTAATAGAATAATCATGAAAATGTGCTACTATCTTCTTTCTACAGATGCGGACAAGGAGGTAGAAACAGACCAAGGGGGCGCCCACCACACCGTGTTGGAGTTTGAGGGCACATTCCCATACCTGAGCAGGCACCAGATCTCTGTTATCTGACACATCCACCAGGGACAAAATTTATTTGACTTTCCCTTGTCCTGTAAAGTGGGGAAATCCTTCCAAATACCCTCAAAACACTCCCCAATGACTTGCAGGAACACTGCGATCATAAAAGAACATAATGTCTAAACTATTTCTATAGGCTGCAAAGCATAAAGCCTGCACAGGGATCCCAAGGACTAGTTATGGAAATGCGGAAGGCTTGAGATCATTCTTAAGATTTTAAGCAAAGGATACTTTTTATTTATTTATTTTTACTTCTGCACTCACTTTGTTATAGATGAATTTATTGTTGGATGTTTTAAGATCGTAAATGTAGATGTCTGGACTGAACACAGCTGGGTTTGTGAGTGATGGTAAATTGAAAGGTTTACAGCAACACCTATCAGCAGGATCTAATCGTTACTCTGTTTTGACACCAAGTGGTTCGTGGAAATTAGTAAAACTCAAAATAACTGTGGTAGCATTCCCAACCTAAAAGAATGTATTTCAGAGCCATACAAGGCATTTACATCTGTGAAATTTGGTGCTGGAAGGGACAGTAGAAGTCACGGTCCCCACAGACTCCTTTTAGGAAAGAGAACATCACAGATGGTGACCTCTCCTGGTTCACTATATACGTAGGTTATTCACAGAGGTGGAAGCAGAAAGAGGGGTTAGATACAGAGTATTTTCCCAAAGAGATGTTGGACCCACTTGGGGCTATAAAAATTATGTTCACCTCCATCAAGAATCTCTCCTCAGTAAAAATCTGTGAATCCTCAAGATGACTGCTAGGGACAAGGCTGTGTGTTTGTGGGGTTGACCAGCCAGAAGCAGGATTCTGGTGGTTTCTAGGCACTGAGGACCTTCATTCTTAGAAGTTGCCTTGAAATACATCTGAGCCCAGATCCAGACCCTCGCGAACGTCCAAGTACTGGGTGTTCCCCTTTCATGTGTATCCTTACATCTTAGGATATTTGTGTCGAACAAGGCTGAGGACTGCATGGGAAAGGAGAAGAGAGCTCAGCCATGCTATCCTCCTCCTTCTCCAGGAGCTCCCCACACCGTGCATATCCAGGAGCATGTCCTTGCTGGAAAGTGAAGTCCTTTGGTCCACTGCAGTAGGTTGGGACTCAAAGCCACGTGCCATTCACACTTGACCAACTCTCCAACCAAGGAGATCATGGAAGCCCAACCTCCTTCCACATAGGGTCCTGTCCCAGTGAGGGGACATTTTTTCCACAGGCTCATTTCCGACAGTGATGCTAAATCCATCCCTAAAAACTCTGGCAACAAGAAACTGTGAACGGGCTCTCTTGGATCTGCTATTCCCACACTACCCAGGATTCTGGGAGCAGTAGGTTGGAACCCAGGTGTAGACACACATGGGTGTGTGTGTGTGGGTGTGTGTTTACTAAAAACACATCAAAAAAACAATAATGGCAATCATCAGCAATTTCAGGACCAGTGTATTTTTTTTTAATTTTGATTTTTTAAAATTTCTTTTCAGTGTTCCAGAATTCATTGTTTATGCCCCATACCCAGTGCTCCATGCAATACATGCCCTCCTTGGTACCTACCACCAGGCTCACCCATCCCCCCATCATGCTCCCCTCCAAAACCCTCAGTTTGTTTCTCATATTCCATAGTCTCTCATGACTCATCTCCCCTTCCAACTTCCCCCAACTCCCTTCTCCTCTCCATCTCCCCATGTCCTCCATGTCATTTGATATGTTCCACACATAAGTGAAACCATATGATAATTGACTCTCTCTGCTTGACTTATTTCACTCAGCATCATCTCCTCCAGTCCCGTCCATGTTGCTACAAAAGTTGGGGATTCATCCTTTCTGATGGAGGCATCATACTCCATAGTGTATATGGACCCCATCTTCCTTATCCATTCAGAGGACCACTGTATTTTGATCCATTTTATCTATTTTTATTTATTCCCTCAAGGTTGATGGAGATACCAGTCCTCAGATACATTGTGAATACTGAAAGGACACAAAATAATCTCTAACAGAGGAGCTGGGATGAGCGTGAACCACACCAGGATCCATTCACACTACTTACCCCATTACACCATCCAACCACCTCAGGCACTAATCCACCTGCATCTTGAAAATGCAGAATGAAACATGTCTGACCTCTAACGTCAGCTTGAACGTACGAACCCCATACCCCAGGAACAAACTGAGTAATACATTGAACTGTAACTCTTAAATTCAAGAGCAAGTCACCTTCTGGTAATTTGGCAGCCTCTGACATTTTCCAATCTCTTTAAGGTCATGTGAATGAAAAAGCAGTTGTGGATATACTAAGCCTTAAGGACTATGATATTTAAAATAATCTTGGTAGATGGAGTCATTAACAGCCATTCGTAAAGAAACAGCCTCCGTGACTAAAGGAAACTTAAAGTCCCCATGATTGCTCAATTTTGGGGGAAAGGTTTTTGTAAAACATTTCAAAACTCAGAAATATCATTAGAGATCTCTCGAGAATGTAAGTACCTAAAACATTTGAAATGTTATTGATAACAATTAAGAGAGGAAAAATGGCTTTTCAGTTCTATATTACAGTAATATATTTCTTCTTTAAAAAAATCTCAGAATCACTTTTAATTGGTCTCACAGTGGTCCTTAATGATTTTTTCTTTTACTAAAATCTAAAATCTGTCCCACTTTGGCTTGATTTATCCGCAGTGATGTTCAGAGGTGACTTTTCTCCTTCTTGAATTTCCTCTTCTTGTGGTTTCTATGATATTTGCCCCATTCTTTTCCTACCTTTGTTCTTCAATAAATTTCATTATCATTTGAGAATAGTTTTAGATTTACCAAAGAAAGAGGAACATTGTACAGATAGGCTTATCTACCCTAAACCCAGTTTTTGCTATTACGTTAATAAAGAACATTTATTGCGATAAACAAAATAATTTTACTACATTATTCTTAACTGAAGTTTATAGACTAGAGAGTCCTTAGTTTCTACATAATGTCCCTTTTTGTGGGAGTGCTAGGACCCAATGTTACCATTCTGCTGTCCTGTGTTCTTCTATTGCTCTAGACAATTTCTCAGATTTCATGTGTTTGTGATGACCTTGACAGGTCTGAAGAGCAGCAGTGCGGTGTTTTGTAGCATGTCTTTCTGTAGGGATTACTCTGGTGTATTTCTCATGGTTCGACTAGAGTTATAGGTTTCAGTAGAGACACAGAGGTAAAATTCCATTTTGATTCCTTCTCGTCAAGGGCACTTCCCCTGTACTGGAATAACTGGTCATGTTGGCTTTCACTGGCTGGCGGAGGTTGTGTTTGTTAGGAATTCCCCACTACAAAGGGACTGCTCTCCCCCACTTCCTATACCCTTTCTTTGGAACGAAGTCCCCACACAGCTCACACATAAGTGGTAAAGAATGATCCGCTTCCTTCATGGTGTAGAATCTACGTAAATTATTTGGAATTCTTCTCTAAGGGAAATGCATCTATTCTTGCTCGTTCACTTATTCTTTTCAATCCTATATTTAGAGCAGTATGGACTAATGGATATTTAATTATCCTTTGGATTCTAATGCAATAGTGTTTGATTGCACAGACCATTTCAATGTGCGTCATTGGGAATAAGTCCTTATCTTTGGGGAATAAGTCCTTATCTTTTGGTCCTACAGGAAGTTTAGGCTCTTCTTAGATGTTTACTGTTCCAGTTCTGGAATTGGAAATTTCCCCAAGGAAATGATGGTTGTCTTGCTACTATTTCTGTTGCATATTCTTGGGTTTCCACCAAAGCTCGGCACTCTCTCTTGGTCAACAAATGCTGGAGGGATGATCTGGACACTTCCAGACTTGTGTCTTACCAGTTTTCTTGTCTATACCTACTCTGATGACATCAGTGTGAGAACATTCATGAGAAAACCAAGTCCCAGTGTGGTCCAATTCACCCCTCGAATGTCCATATTCTGCAAGGCCAACATGATGCCCTTTCTAAAATCCGATTCTCCCATCCAAGTACTAACCAGGCCCAACCCTGCTTAGCTTCCGAGATCAGACGAGATCGGGCGCGTTCAGGGTGGTATGGCCGTAGACCTAAAATCCGATTCTGATCATTGTATTCTTACTTAAAAGCCTTTCATTGACCAATCCATCACATCTTCTATAGTCTAGTCTCATATGTCTGAACACCATTTGTGTGCATTTTAATATGTGTAATATTCAAGAGTTATACAGGAATGCAGGGAAATGATGTATAAAGACATGTTCATATGTTAGGACATGTATTCCCAAATTTTACTGGTGGCCCTGAAAGCGGGGGGAGCACCAACATTCAGAGTGAATTAGCCTTCAAGACCATATTGTTTCTCCTTCAGGTATGTCATCCTCTTTACCATGATTTGCTGATAACCCCATCAACGCTTCTTCTTGACATCAAGACACCAAAAGAGAAGTTGTAGGTCCTCCAATACACATATGCACACCTTCACAAAATCTTCCTTTTTGTTGTCTTTGTCCAAGTGCCACAACACAGTTCTACAGCCATATCAATGTTTTCAGCAGGTGTTTTCTCTTCCTGAAAACAGTATCTTTACTGAATCAACTGAAATTTTCAGAACCCTTAGTATCTAGCTGTATTTGCCATTGATATCACCTGTCTATGTGTGTATGAGTATGTACACACTTGTTTTCTCTTTTCCATTCATTGCTTTAGGCAGAGTTTTACCAATATTCTCCAGATTTTACAAAGGATACTTTGGGGTGCCTGACTGACTCAGTCAGAAGAGCATGTGACCCCTTGACCTTGGGGTTGTGAGTTCGAGCCCCACATTGGGTGCAGAGATCATTAAAAAAAATAAACTTAAAAAAAGAATTCTTTGTCATCACATTCTTGTTAATTCTCTGAATTGCATACCTGAGTCCTATGCCACTGACACGATTTCTACTTTGTCTGCTTACCATTTCAATGGATACCTAACCATCAATTTTAACTTATTTTTAATACAATTATTTTAGACTGTGTGTTTCCTGCTAGTGATTATTTTAACCAGTCATTTTATATACATTCACATTGATTCAAAGCATTTATTTTATGGAAAAGTGTAAAATACAAATGTTTACATAATAGTCTCCTATCTAGATGTCTGAAGCCAAATTACTAAAAATAGAATGTGTGGGTTCATTGAAACATTAAATCTGTTTAGCTTTTGCTAAAGCAGGTGAAAATGGACATTAATGATGTAAATAAGAAGGGAAAATTATTTCAGTGCATCTAGACTTGTTTCACCAGAAATTTTGTTGTTACAAAGGTGATTCATTAAGGAGAACCCTGGCATAGTATTTACTTGCTTTGGGGGCATGTGATTGAACATGTTTCTACTCTTTAAGGGGCATATGAATCTCATTATTAACCCTGTTTCAATTATTAACCCGTTTTCATGTGTTCATCCTTATAAGGCTAGGTTTGAGTCATTTATGTTTCTCCCTCCTTCATTGTGGATGGGGCATTTCAAAGCCTATGAGGAGGTGTGGTGTACATTAGATGCATGGAGGTAGTACTATGAAAGCAAAGAGAAGACCGAGACTCATGGTACGTCCAACCCAAGGCCTTTTGGACAAATTGTAGACAACCACGCCTGGGTGGCCCAGTCAGCTAAGCATCCAATTTTTGGTTCTGGCTCAGGTCATCATCTCAGGGTCATGAGTTCAAGCTCCATGTGGGTCTCTGTGTTCAGTGTAGAGTCTGTTACCTTTCCCCTGCCTGTCTGACCCTACCCCCATTTCCTAGCTCTCTAAAATAAATAAGTAAATCTTCTAAAAAATAATAAAAATAAAAGCAACCATTCCTACAAATGTCTCAACTCATGAAGGGCTCAAGGTGCTCATAGACTCATCTTGACGTCCCATAAAAGGGTTAGAGTCCATTTCAAGTACACATACATGCACATACTTATCCTTCATCTTCTAGTAGTTTTTTAGACAAGATATTAGGCAAGAAAAAAAATATATATATATATGATCACATGATCAGAGAATCTAAACAATGTTGAATGATATAAATCTATCCCAAAACAGGTCTATAGATGACTCATCTTTGGGAATTATGACAAGGAGCTTAAGAGAACTATTATAAATAAAAATGCAGCAGGAAAAGGTAAGTATGAGTGATAAGTAGGCAAGTTTCAGGAGGGATTAGGGTGTTGTGGCAAAGAAAATATTCAGGGGTGGAAAAAATATATGTGAAGTCAATTTCCTGACTAGAAATCACAGAAGACTATATCCAACAGAAGGATCGATGAACTTAAAAAGTCATTCAAATTGAAGCGTAAAGAAAAAATAGTGAAACTGAAAAGAGCTAGATATAGAACTCTATATCCAAATTACTTTCATAAATAAGGTGAAATAAAGGCATCTTCTGATAAATGAGGTATTTGCCTGCAGACCCAGCTGGAAGACGTTGACTAGCTAGAGGTCAATTACAGAAAATGAAGTGTAGACCTGCAGAACAGAATGAGAATCAACAGAAATGTCGGGATGTGGATAAAAAAAAAAAAAAAAACAGTTTAAATAAACACAGCCTTGCTTTAAAACCACGACCAAGCAACACAAAGTATATTGTAGGGTCTATGACATTTGCACAAGTGTATTTCACAAGCCCACCAAGAATGGCTGGAGGGAAGTAAATAGAATTGGACTCTCATAGGTTTCTCGTCTTGCATGAGAAATCACACAGTATTTTTTCTTTCAAGATTCAGCATCGAAGATGGTTTCAAGGTTAACCATCTAACCACTGGATGGACTCCTGAAAAATTTAGAAGTAACTAAAAATAATAAATGGTGAAAATGGAGGAGTGAAATTATGACCAAACTCAAAAGAATGTAGAAAAGAAATAACAACAAAGAAATAACAGACTCTGAATGTCAAGCTGGTCTACTGAAATACAACCATATCAGACAATGCATTTTCTGAAACAGAATAAATAGTCCAATTAAAAGACAGATTGTCAGAATGATAAAGAAGCAAGACCTTCCTCTATGCTCTTTATTTTTAAAAGGCATTTAAACACAGTCCACAGTCTCTCATGGTTGTCTGAGAAACAAACTGAGGGTTTGCGAGGGGTGAGGGGTGGGTGGTTGGGTGAGCCTGGTGGTGGGTATTAAAGAGGGCACGGATTGCATGGAGCTCTGGGTGTGCTGCATAAACAATGAATTTTGGAACACTGAAAAAGATTAAGTTAAAAAAAAAAGACATTTAAACAAAAGACACCCACATACATAGACACAAATATCAAGACACAGATTGAAAAATATTAAGGTGGAAAAACATGGCGTACCAACACAATACAAGGAATCGGAGGGACTCTTGGAATCGCGTAATGACTGGATATAAAGATGACGACTCTTGTCAGAGATGAAGACTGGTCTTAATGGAGAAAACAGTGAAATGAATAATCAGAAAGGCACAATGAGTTTTATACATTTATGGTCCTGTTTAAAGAGCTTCAGTGCCCATGGAGCACGTCTGGTTGCATTCATGGGAAGGAGGGAACGGGAAAGAGAGAGAGATTCCAATCCCTGTTGGGGATTTTAAGACTGCATCGTCAGGAATTGATTGAACAAGTCCACTTTCCCAGGTGAGAGTATGTCAAATGTTTGTGACATGTGTGTGTATGCTATGTGCTCAGCAGATTTTAACATTTATACTCCATAAAATTTCCAAGTTCTTTTCAAGATTCTACTACCACCCGGAATCATGCACTAGGATAATGTTTTCTGTAAATGTTTGGAAGACTTTTTCCTGGAACATCGTCTGGGTAAACTGCATCTTTTGAATTGGTGAGATTCTTTTAACAACTCCTTATATTATTCAAACAAAAGGAGCTACAGATTATATGTGACTTTGGATCAATTTAAACTCGTTTTATTATCCTAGCATAGTTCTTTCCTTTGAATGTGTTGTTTGCTTGCTCTGGAACTGAATTTCTTATATTTCTATCTCCCCCTTGTCATTTCTTAACTGTCACTCTGGCTTTTTCCTTTTTCCATGTATACATTGAAAACATCTAAGTTTTCTCAAAAAATTACACTTGAGATTTACTAGGTCCTACATTATCTTATTTTATTCTTTTCTTTTCTGCTTTTGTCTTTGCTTTCTTCAGGGATGATCAACAATACCAATTTCAAGTTTCATGATCCATACACAAATTGCTGTGCTTTGATTTAAAGTGGTTGAGGCAGAGAGGGAATAGGAAAGGTTTTTAAGGGCTGGAATTTCTCTGGAGGCAGAGTAATAGGGGCAAGAGTCAGGATTGCTACATGGTTTTGTCTTCTTGTTTTCTGGGCTGTGACTCTTCTCTCTCTGTTAGGAGTGTGTCACTGTGAACAACGGTGAGGCTCATGAATATAACAACTAACACCTCCGGGTTCCTGCAGAGGAGCTTTCCAACTCTGGAAGGATGTCTTCTAGAGATAGGCATGGAAAGGCAGAAGGGATGTCAAGCCAGTTGTGTGTCCTGGGATATGG
The DNA here is from genome assembly GCF_022355385.1 of Mustela nigripes. Classification (NCBI taxonomy): domain Eukaryota; kingdom Metazoa; phylum Chordata; class Mammalia; order Carnivora; family Mustelidae; genus Mustela; species Mustela nigripes. The sequence goes on along the minus strand of NC_081575.1, from coordinate 121,101,327 downwards.
TGGTCCAAGCATACACTTCTTGAAATATGGAGAGGATAATTATTATTCTCCAAGCTTACAACACAAATGGAAGCAATGAGATCAAGGGTGCCCAACCACACTTGCTGTAACATCAGATTCGCCCACAGCAAGCTGTCACGTCGTGGGGCTCATTTCATCCTGAATCTCATATTTCCTGCCCAAACTTCCCATCTTACAGAGGAAATGGCTTGGGTACTAGCACTACATGGAAACCCTAACTGGTCTTCAAGACAAGCCAAAACCACCAGCAACCTGGAAAGACCTCTACTCCCATTGGTGTCTGCAGCCCAAGCAAGTCACAGCCAACTGTCCTTTCAACACATAAGAAAATGGGACAAGCAGCCATCTCATGACTCCTTGGTTTTCCAGACACTAGATATGGTGGCAGATCCAGCAAACACCCCAAAGCTTACTCTAAGACACATGAACCACAAGCTCTTAATGATCTCCTCAAAACAGGTTATGGCAGAAATCCCAGAAGGCCAACAACCCTACAGTTCAGACATGTAAGTGTATCCTGTGAATATTCCTCCTATCAACAGAAAACAAAGGGCACCTCAGTAAGGAAACACTACTCTTAAAACATAGCCAATATGGAAACCAGAGAAAATTAAAAGAGATCACCAACTATTCAGAACATTATGAACCCCAGGAATGAGCCCCAGACTTGGGCACAGTGAGACCTCCTTAGCCCCACAACAAAGAGGGTGGACAAGAGCAGCCAATATGATAGCCTGGGTACACCCTGGGTAGAACCATTTTGTCAGATGTAAAGAGTGCTGGAAGGTACCAGAGATGCCATGGTCTAGATGTCTAGGTGACATTCCAGACAACAGAAAATGCCAACTTTGAGAGAGAGAGAGAGACAGATAGACAGAGAAGTATTTCCAAGATCTAAGTTGGGTTTCAGGAAGCATCTTTTCCAACCATTTCACAAAATGCAACAATTCGAAAAACTCTCATTAGAATAAAAACATGAATGCCTTACCAACAGTCAGGAAGCTGCCTAAGGAAGTAGGCGCAAATGCTGATCCCATAGGAAAGCTATCATCTTCTCCACCAGCTTGATGATGGATTCCTTGCCTTCCTTCCAGTTCTTATGTGGTGTCATCAGTTTGATAGAAGCCCAGTCAGAAGCGGGATTCAGATGGAGGGGACTATAGGATTGACTTTCTTATTTCAACTCTCTTCATGTCTCTTAACCTAACTCTTTGAGCTCCACTGCCCAGGGAGGATGAGGAAGAGAAGCTCAATGGTTTCAGTCAGGGCAAGGATAAGGGAGAAAAGAATATTTTTCAGATATTCTAATGCAAATCACATGTTTCTGATGCCATAAATGACGCAGCCAAAGAGCAGCCTCAAAGAACAAAGGAATCAGGGTCCACAAGGGGTAGAGATTAGGTAGTAGGTTGAAGTAGGATGCTGCAGTTGAAGAAGAAAGAGGTCCCCATGGAGTGTCTGACTTCCATCCCATACCCACTCCACCTTAGGATATTGGAGGCTCTAGGCTTCTCCCTTCCTTGTGACCAAAGTAATGAGTGCCCACAGCTGTTTATGGGCATTGTCAGGGCAGGAAACCACCAAGTACTTATTGTATAATATATGGCACTATCTACTCCAAAGAGGGGTAAGCACACATAATCACCCAACTGAACTATCACATGTGCCCTCACCTCTCAGCCCACCCTACTGGAAAGCCAACAACATGTCAGACTTATTTGCTTGCCCGGAAGGGTGCCCTTCATAGGAACACACAGGAAAGCACAGTCAGAGGATGAAATCAACAGCCCCTTAAGAATGAGGGATCCATGCTTCTCAAACAGTATATATATGATCACCTGAGGACCTTGATGAAACGTAGATCCAAATTCAGCTTGCCTGGGATGGACCCTCAAATCCTGTAGCTCTGCCAAGTCCCATGAGATGCTGAGGTTCTTGGCACCACACTTCTCGAAAAGCAAGGGTTGAATCAGCAGTTCTAAAACGTGTCTGGTGTCACAATTGCCTAGAAGACATGTTCAAGCTCTGCCTTCCTCCCCGAGTTTTTGAATCATTGGTTTGGGAAAGGCCCAAGAATTTGCATCTCCAACGAGTTCCCACATTTTGCTGATGTTGCTGTTTCTTAGCCCAAATGTGGAGAAACCCCTCAAGGACCTGAACAGGGGTTTTCAGTCTTGGCTACTTAATAGAGTAACCTATAAAAATACCATGGAGAAAGGCTCATCCACTGTATTTCCTGAATTAACTGGGTTTGTAGACCATAAACATTTCAGGTGATGCACTTGGGCACTCAATACTGTGAATCACTCTTGTGGACTTTTTCTTGATTAAGAGTCATGAAAGTCCATCTGTATCAGACTAGCTGTGTAGGAAACTAGAGCCAGGATCAACTTGCATGGACAGGAGGCCCCTGAGGCATCGCCCAGCATGGCAACGCCTGGTGCCCGTTTCTTCTGTGTCTGGTCCACCAGTCCGCTCAGGGACAGGTTCTATCCTTTCATTGCAAATGCCTCCAGTCAAGAGGCAATCTGTCTCCCCCATCATCCAGTGAAATTTTGCATCTAGATATATTTTTAACCCACTTAGAGATTTGAATCAGAAAGAAAATATATTTCCAATTTTCCCAGAGTCAGTATTTTCTCTGTTGTGCCTATAAATTTGTTGCCTAAAAATTAATTGCTGGTAAAGCTAACTTTTTTTATTTTTTAACAATTTGAACTTTTTCCTTACAAATATGATGGCCTTCGTCCTATACAGTCCCCCAATTTACAACCAGGGTCTAGGTAGGTTTTCCTGCTTCACAATTCTGTGAATGTGGACCGTTTTTACAATGTACTGAATTTTAACTGTTTCTTTCTTTTTCTTCCTCCTCCTTTCTGGTCTCAGACTAGCCAAGCTGCCTCAGGATCACAGAGTTCATCCTTGATTGTAGGCATCGGTCATTCTACTTAACAGAATGAAGTGATGACTTGAAGCGCTGTGGAAAGCCAAGGAACATTCCTGTGTGTGGCAGAGTAGCAGAGAAAGAATGATTAGTCCCTAATAGAACAATCTGAGCAGAACTGAGCATTCCATCTTAATGGAGATTTGGAAGCCAGCCAAAATTCGTACCTTCCCATTTGCCATTATTCAACCTTCATAGGTTCATAAATAATACTCAAAGGTAGAGCATCAAAATGGCTTCCAATTGGTCTCTGCTTCTAACAAGCTCAGGTTTCCCAGATTTCTTCATTACTGTGAATCATGTTCAACTTGTCTCTGCCTGCTCATTTCCATAAGTGAGGGCTGTCTTGATTGTTTGATGCCACTGAATCTCCTGGGTTGGCACTTTCCCCAAATCAGTAAAGTCCCGTTTGATTCTCAATGGCAAGGACATGATGACTCAGCTCCAAGTTGTTGTTTCATTCAAAGCATGGCCAGGCTCCTTGCCAAGGAGCCTTGATTTTTCCCTCCTGGGCACTGAGGAATGATTTTGTACACAGTCCTCATCGTCATTGTCAGGAGATGGGAGACCACAGCTGCAGTATCTCCAAGACAAGACTTAGGAGCCTTTAGCATTCTCTCTCACTCTCTCTCCTAACGTAAGCCAAGAGCTTCTTGGTTCATCTGCCCCAGTGGTTCTCAAAGTTGAGCATACACCTGCATCACTGGTAGCATTCACAAAATTAGACAGGGCTGGATTGGACCTCCAGGTTCTGGAATGCACCATGAAGCTTTGCCTTTTTAGGAAGCTCTCTGGACTGTACTTGGAAAATCAATGATCTGTTCCCTGTTTTCAGTCACTGACTGTCACCTTTGCTCTTCTTTCTTTTATAAAGCTGTATGGTCTGTTCTGCCTAACTTGGCAACGTTGGGATTTTCTTGTCAATGCTTTGCAAAGCTTTGGAAACATTCAAATATCAGCATGCTTCTGCTCCATGGTATTGAATGTCTTTTGAGCGACGCTGTACAGCCTAAGTCTATGACCATGTATTTGGTAAATGGGCCTGCATCTTCAGGGTTTCTAAATTTAACTTCCTCATTTCCAATAGCAATTTCCACATCAAAAAATTCACAATTCTTGCTTTTATGCCAGTAGAACTCAATCTAGTACGTCTTCCTTTGCTATGACAAAAGTGAGGATATTTTCCTACTGACGTGGTATTAATTAGGTAAATTCCTAAAACAGAAGTACAGAGAAGAAGGGTATGCAAGCCAAAAAGTAACTTATGAAATAGCTGCTTTTCATATTCCATGCTGCTATGAATCAAAGGCAAGCAAAAATGGCGCTGCATCATTTCACAAAATGTGCGCGTCCGTGAATGGTTGTCTGTATTCCTACCAGAATCATATTGTGAAGCACATATATGCTCAAAACTGTACCACTAACTGATGACAGATTTTTTTTTTCCCCTCCGACTTGTCTTAATGGCACAAAAGCCCAATACCAATCAATTACTTCTGGCTCTTTGAAAATGAAGCTTACTTCCTAGCATCAGGGTCAGTTTCATCAAAACCTCCACCTGTGTTTATGGGGTTGTTGGGATGACAAGAGTTCCCTCAAGAAAAGTTGGGTCATTAAGGGCTGTTCTGAGTTCAGCTTCTTGGAAGAGGAATTTGTGATCAGCCAGTACTATGTCTGCATACGGTTAAATCCAGGAGCTCTCCTAAATGGAGAGAACATTTCTACTCAGTGTGAGATAAAACATAAGAATGTCATTCCCTTGTCATCGTAAATGGCTAAAGAAGAAAATGGGCCAGTATCACTACCTGGTGCTGAGTATTCCATGAGAACTCTCCATGGGCAGGGGCCACTAGTACAAAAGGGTCATCACTGAAATCTGTGTGGGGAGGTGAACCAATCCTTATCTCTCAGCTCCTATCTGACTCATGGATAACGTATAATGGGCAACCACAGAACTATCTATAGTGCCTTACTTTTCTAGAAATATGCCCTCCATTGATCTGCCCCTAAGCTCATGGTCAATACAATTTCAACTTTTATGTTCGCCACGGGTGAGCCACAGTCCAATAGCTGAGTGTCACCAGTGTCTTTTTACTAGTGTCAAAGCAAAATCATTCTTCTTTGGTTGTTTAAGCTGAGAGTCGTATGTTGAAAGATACGTGGCCAGAATAAATTTCTCACATAACCTGAATGGAGTCATGAGTTTGAGAGAGGGAGGAGGAAGAGAAAGAGAAGAAGGAGTTGGGGAGGACATTGATGAGCAAAAGACATATGTCTTTAGGGTCAATATTCATTAAAATATGGGTCTTTCTAGGTAGGCATATAAACATTTATGTGTGAGCTCCCTGATCCTTGGGACCATGAGGAAAGAAGGAGAAAGAGAGAAGAAGGAAAAACAGAAGGAGGAGGAAGAGGGAGAAGAAGAAGAAAAAGTGAGAGAAGGGGAGGGGGTGAGGAGGTGGAGATATACAGAAGAAGAGATAAGTGAATAAAATGAGCATAGAAGAAGAGCCACATGGGAGAGATGTAACAACCATACACCATGGTACTTGGTCTCATGGTTCCAAACTCTTAGAACCCTGCATTCCTCTTATTCCCAGTTGCTATGAGATATCCCTTTTCAATAACAATGAATTTCGATTTTTGTTTCATAGGTTTTGACCAATGGAGGAAAAGTATGTTCTAACTAATGCTACAAATGCTGGTCTGCAGAGCCCATGGTTATGAGGGACAGATAAATTCAGCATCTTCCCCCCTTGCCCTCAGAAACAAAGTTCTCCCCTGGGATGTATGTAAAGCTTGGGTGATGGTGAGGTTTTGTGATCTGTGTGGAGGACTGGAGATATTGCCTTGTGCTCTTCTCACCAAATACTTTCCTTCCCAACAGATGTTCTCCAGCCTCCCTGGGAGGTTAATTTGGGACCCTGTGATTGTTATGGCCCAGGGAACTTGGGTGGATGGGAGTGTGTCCCATTAGACCTTTGTCCATCTCGGGGTCCTTGGAGGTCACATGCTGTGGAAGAGAGAAGATGGGGAACTCTTGCATTTCTGAGTCATTGCTTAGAATTAAGCCATCTTACCAAAAAAGCAAATGGGAATTTGCTTGAGCAAAGGAGATCTGATTGTATGAGACCAAAGAGATTGTTGGTGCTGTTTGTTACAGCAGCTAGCCTTATAAGTAGTGACTGACACAAATGGTGAAATGGGTAGAGGTTTTATGATTAAAGATGTTAGACCTAGGATAAATAAAACCGAATATTTAGGGTACAATCAGAGAGCAGTCCTGGTCCACTTTTGGGGAGGACCTTTAGCAACTCTGCAAGCCAGGAATTCCAGAATTCCTTCATCTCTGGGCCGTGTCCCATTTCGTGCATATTCTATCAGTGGAAATTGGGTGAGCAATTAGAAACATGTAATGGTGCTCTTATCTCCACTGATAACTGTATGAGAAATGCCAGGTTAAAAATAAATAAATAAATAAATAAATAAATAAATAAATAAAGACCCGATTTGAACTTTGGTTCTCGGAGCTGACAGGGAACCTCTCGGTGTATGTTTGCTTTCTCCTAAAGTGTTGACTTGAAGCTCCAACAAGGACCACCTAAAAGAAACTCACTCTTCTCTGTGCTGCTGTATTTATAGCCAAGATCCCTTTACTAAGCTGTAGAACCTGCAATTATGCTAGAGTAGCACAATTGGTTGTAATGAGAATTTTATTACCCAGAGCCTCCCTCGGCAGTGAGGCAAATAACATCTTATTGACTTACTTGGATGTATGTTAAAATGTGTGTTAAGCTGTGATTTCATTAGACAAGCTGATGTGGATTAAGATATATGTGAAGGCAAAACAAGATAATAGATTGCAATCTACTATAAAAATACACTGAAATCTCATGTCTCCATGACCACCTCTATGCATTAAAACCTCCCAACTCCATGGACGTAGGCAGGCTTTTTCCACATGAACGTAGTTCAGAGTCTTTCTAATCTCTTGTAATGAGGTTGGCCAAGTTTCAATCAATGGACGCTCAGTGAGAAAGCAAGATTATTAATATCAATGGACTTAGAAGGCTTTTGCATTTATCATATGTGCCAATGGTCATAAATGAATATTATTATTTTTTTAACCTGTCAGGCACTCCTAAACTTCTCAAGTGGAAATAACTTGCTGCAGGCTTTTTTCCATACCAGCATACTTTGGAGTCTTTCTAATCTCTCATAATGAGGTTGGGCCAAGTTGCAATCAATGGACGCCCAAGGAGGGGGTATGAAAAAAGATTGACTGCCGCAGGGTGCTAGACAACTTCTTGTCACATTTAAGTAGTCTAGTTTCTTTCTTGCTAAAGCTTGGAGGGTCGAGGTTTATTTTATTTTTCCCTCAGACAATACTATGATTATGATTAGAAAAGTCCTTTTATGTTAAATTTTTTTGGCAATCACATGCATTGAGTTTGAATCCTTCTCCCCCACAATCATAAAAAGTATGTTGATAATGGTTGTTTAGAACTTTGCAGAGCGGAAGTGCTCTATGGACCTCAGTCCAGTGGAGAGTAGACATGCACAAAAGAAATCCATGAAGTCAGAAGATAAACAGCTCTGTTGAGATTTTAAATAATGGAATAATACATTTCACCTCATCAAGTGGCACACTGAAATAAAATTATTGGTCTATTTTCAGGGTTATTCCCTCTAACTTTTGTACAAAGATTTTAACTTTCCTGGGATCCTTACATAGTGATGTGGGTGACACATAACAGCCAAATACTTGACAATTCTCCAAGGTATATTTTGTCATATTTTTTTAACCATAGTTTCAAATCTGATCACGTCATTGGCAATGATTTCCCAAGAAATAGTATCCAAAACCATGTATTCACTTTAAAGAGTCTATACAGCACATTCCAAAACATTCTTCCTCTTGACAATAATAGCATCTTCTTTGCAGGAGGGTTAGGATTATGATAATTATTGTACTTAATTGATGCAGACACGAAGATGGGAGAAATTGTACTGCCCTCTCTCTGCCTCTAGTTAGTTCCCATTATTCTGCAAGATGGGAATACAAAGCATCCCTTTGGCTTTTTATTTGACCTTGGGACTTTTGGATGGGTTGATTCTTTGGAAGTGAAGACATTCTTAGAGATAATATCTCTCTGTCCCCATGGTTGGGTTGATTCTTTGGAAGTGAATACATTCTTTTTTTTTTTTTAATTAAACTTTTAAAATAAACATATAGTGTATTTTTATCCCCGGGGTACAGGTCTGTGAATCACCAGGTTTACACACTTCACAGTACTCACCATAGCACATACCCTCCCCAATGTCCATAACCCCACCACCCTCTCCAGGCCCCCATGCCCCCAACAACCCCCAGTTTGTTTTGTGAGATTAAGAGTCACTTATGGTTTGTCTCCCTCCCAATCCCATCTTGTTTCATCTATTCTTTTCCTACCCCTCAAACCCCCCCACGTTGCGTCTCCACTTCCTCATATGAGGGAGATCATATGATAGTTGTCTTTCTCCAATTGACTTATTTTGCTCAGCATAATACCCTCTAGTTCCATCCATATCATCGCAAATAACAAGATTTCATTTCTTTTGATGGCTGCATAGTATTCCATTGTGTATATATACCACATCTTCTTGATCCATTCATCTGTTGATGGACATCTAGGTTCTTTCCATAGTTTGGCTATTGTGGACATTGCTGCTAGAAACATTCAGGTGCATGTGCCCCAGAAGTGAAGACATTTTTAAAGATGGTGTCTCTCTGTCCTCGTGGTTGGGTTGATTCTTTGGAAGTGAAGACATTCTGAGAGATGGTCTCTCTCTGCCATCTCGTTTGGGTTGATTCTTTGGAAGTGACGATGTTCTGAGAGATGGTATCTCTCTGCCCCATGACTTCCCCATGGCTCTTGTCTCACATCTGTTGTTGGGGTGGGCAGAAGGATTTACAGAGACCATCCCCCATGATTTCCTTGATCTCCCACCTGTTTCTCATGTTTTGTAAAACGTCACAAAATTTCCATCTGATGTTGTAGGAGGCAATGTTAGGTTTTGCTAGCCAGATTCTAATTTGAAATTAAACAAACAAACAAAAAATAGAGAAGGTATTTTTGAAGAATGCCATACGTTTCATTGCCTTGGGTGTCTATCTTCTAAATGTGGTGTTACCCTCTCTTTAAGATGTGACTTACTTTCAGTTTACGAAGGAATAGTTAGTCCCTACCGTTCACCGCAGCCTGTGGGATTTTCACCAACGGACCCTCAAGTTCCATCTCACCTAATGAAGATTGAATGCCTGCAGTAAATAGTAATATCGCCAGGGCCCTCTTCCTCAGAGTGGTTTGAGATTTACGAGATTGATGTCTGCAGAACTTTGCTAGGTGCTGCCTTGCACGACTAAAAAATGACAGTCATTTTCCTCCTATTAATTGAATGTCGGTTTATTAAAAAAGAATCATTCTGGTTATCAGAATTCATTAATATTAATACTGTATAAAGCAACAGAAGCAGCTGGGTGAGGATGTGGTGTGACCTTGCTGTCAGAGTGGAAATGACTGCATCTTGAATTGTTCAAGTCGGTGATGGAAAACAAAAAACAAAAAACAAACAAAAAAAAAATGCATAGAATTGCTACCAATGAACAGATTTCCTGTTTCCACAGTTTCTTAGAAAGATATGAGTGACAGTTCTGAATTTAACTGTGTGCATCTGAACATTTGGAAGTGTTGAAAATAGAAGCAATTTTCTCCTCTCTTCTTCCTTGTTATTACAATCAAATTACCTAAACAATTTGGATAAGATGTAATTCAGGGTTCTGAGCTATTCAAACAATCACATCAATTTCCCAAATTTATGGGATTGCAAAGAGAATTCCAAAAACCGGAGAGAAAAGCGTTTGCCAATTTTTAGGAAGATCTCATGAATTGGTGAGCAAAAGACATATGTCTTTGGGGTCAATATTAATTGATAGATTGGTCTTTCTTTCACACATAGCCATTTATGTGTGAGCTCCACGATCTATGGGACCACACCATTGGCCCCGTGTGTGTGCAGTCACATATATGAATCTGTGTGTATAAATCTGGAGAAGGGATGCTTTAGAAATTACAGACATTAAAATCAACACTTAGATGATTTCATTTCAAGGACAAAGCCTGCCTCTGAGTCGTTTAGCTCAAAGACAATTTCTAGTGTGATTCTTTCTTAGAAATATCACAGGACACCACCTAGAGATAAATAGACATCCATTCAGAAGGAAAGAATAAACAAGGATCTCAGGAGAGTAAACAGCCGTGAGGAGGGAGTTGGGTCTCCTGGAGATGCTTTCTCAGTTCTGTCTGTGTCTCTGGAACGTCAGGTCTCCTCTCTGCCAGGGATTGAAATGGCCCCTGATGCTGTCATGGAGGGAAGTCACAATTGTAATCCACTTATGCCCAGGGTGTCTTCAAAGTTTACCCCAGCATTCGGTTCCAGGAACTTAATTCTGAGTAAAGAGGTTTTTATGCAAAATCACATTGACAAATAGTTCTCATTAGTGTACATTTATTCATGTTCTCGGGGTTGTTTTCACAGTAAGGTTTTGGAATAAAAGGCACACACAGCCAGCTATCGAGACGATACAAAGAGATGGAAATAGAACACCGTAAGTGTCTTTGGAAAGATCTGTAAATGCTCCACAGCTCATAAATGAAATCCTGTGTCTTCTTCAGGTGAAGTCTGCCTTGCTTTCTCCTCGGGTGTCTTCTTAGAGTGAATCTGGACAGGATTTGCGAGAAATATTCTTGATTTACTTTTCAAATTCCAGCATGTTTCACATGGGACTTTCTCACTCTGCATACATATATGCAATATGTATTGTAGATCATTTAATATGTACAGACAACAAAGATCAATATGTACATGTAATTCTGTGCATAAATAATTGATAAGGAGTGTATGGATCATAGTAGACACTGAATGCCATTTTTGCAAATGTGTATATAATGAGGTTATTTCCATGTCTGAACTTACGCTTACAGTAGCACTGTTTTACTGATAGAAGCCAATGATATAGTCTGATATAAAATTGTTTTTTGTTGGGGAGGGTGTTTAGGTGACAGAGTTGGTTAAGAATCTGACTTAGTTTCGGCTCAGGTCATGATCTCCGGGTGATGAGATCGAACCCCGTGTCGGGCTCTGTGCTCAGCAGGGAGTTTCCCTGAGATGTTCTCTCTTCCTCTCCGTCTGCCCCATCTTCCGTGCTCTTGTGCATGCTCGATCTCACCTAAATCAATAAATGTTTTTTAAAAAATAAAACTACTTTGGTTTGGGGGGCTTTTATTTGACTGGGGGTGACAGAACAGACTCGGAAGTTGTGGGAAGTGCTTAGTGAGGTCAAGATGAGACAAAGATGTAGACAAGGTTCATTTGAAATCCTGTGGTTACTGGGCACCCAAATGCAAACTACACAGAGGTTATGACCAACTGTTGTGGATGCCTGCTTACAGCCTGACGCCAGTCTTCGGAAAGGGAGGTGGATCCCCTTCCTGTCTCTCAATTCAAACTGTCTGAAGGGGGACTCAGCAAAACACTGTGCTCTTTCTTGGTAGCACACAACGCTGCAGGCTCACGCCCTTTGGAGGATGAACACAGCACAGATGCTTCTATCTGAGGACTTTCCTTGTGTTTCCATTGGACCCCAAGAAACCATAACTTCCCCTAGGGATGAAGTGTTTTTTCTTAAAGTATATTATTATGCTCCTTATTTAAGGTAAATACATCGCTGTGAATAGTTCTCTTAATGCACATGCCAAGCTATGAGCTAGAATTTGATGCGTACACGTTTCTAAGTGAAATCTACCCCGTTTTTTGTTTTTTTGTTTTTTTTGTTTTTCTGGATCTGATACTTCATCCTACTGAGACAGGGAATCTAAAAGCATTCACTATTATAGATTTAGAGGGAGTTGTAGACAAATTAGCGTTAAATACGTCATGTGGCTGTAAAGAGATTAACGTAGACTCTGAGGGCAGATTCAAGTCAGATTAGGTGTGAAATGCAGTAGAGAAGACAGAGAGCCGTTAAGGAGAATGGAAGGAACTAGGGAAAGGGAGTGAGTTTGGGAAATTATCTGCTCCACCCACACACCAAACAGGACCAGGGAGATGCTGCACACAGCCCAAGACTCAAAGCTCCCACGAAATTCAACTCCTCTGTGGGCACCATATCAAATAGTTTACCAGACAACATTGCCAAAAATGGGCTGCGTTTATAGGCTCCCTCATTGCAATATTTTTTCCTTAAACGTCAAAGAATCAACAAGTATTTCAGGCAAATTAGGGGCGCCTGGGTGGCTCAGTGGGTTAAGTAAGCCTCAGCCTTTGGCTCTGGTCATGATCTCAGGGTCCTGGGATCAAGCCCTGCATTAGGCTCTCTGATCTACGGGGAGCCTGCTTCCTCTCTCCACCTGCCTCTCCGCCTACTTGTGATCTTTGTGAAATAAATAAATAAAATCTTTAAGAAAAAAAAAAAAAAGTATTTCAGGTAAATTTAAAAAAAAAAACGGCAAGGAGGAAAAGGTACACATCTATGCCCAGAGGCAATCCCATGAACATTTGGCCACATCTCCTTTCGTGTTTTTCTATGTACAAAGATATACACGTGGTTGCTATATTTTTTACATAATTGAAATGGAAGCATTATGTATTTTAATAAGATGTATACAATGTGTATATAATCGCAGAATTGTCCTTGAGCTTATCAGCTGTGATCAGCACCTACATCAAGGAACCAAACATCAGCATTGCCCTAGAATGTCACCTCATGCAAACGCCTCGTATATACTCTGACAATCTTCCCAAAGACAATGCGTTGTTCTGGCACGGGACGCCAAAGCCGAGCCTGGACAGCATTTGAACTTGATGTAAGTGGAACAATTCAGCAGGTTTTCTTTATCTGGTGCTTCCTCTGCTCAACGTTATGTTGGTGACCTTAATCTGTGATGTACGATGTACAGGTAGGTGACTTCTTTCCTTGGGTTTCAAGATTCTCTTACAGGTGTAGCTAGCATTGATTTATCCATTCCCTCGTAAATGGATATTTGGGTTATTTTCTGTTTTAAACAATTCCCTATAAATGTCCTTAAAATAATTATGTGTGTGCATGCCTGTGTGTGTGCATGCCTGTGAGTACAGACATACGAACCTACATCTTTGCGAACTGTTGGATCAGACTTGATGTATCTTCTCTGTAGCTTTGGTGAAAATCATCAGAGAATTTTTCCAAAGATGCTGAACCATCAGAAGTTAGAGAGATCCTCTTGCTCTAATTTTCTCCAACGTTTGATGTGTCTTGACCTTACTTCATCATAACCATTCTAGCTGGTGTGGGGTATTATCTCATTCTGATTTAATTTTGAATTTCCATCATGATTAATGAAGATGCATTTTCTCACATGGTAACTGGGAACTTGGGTATGCTTTTCTGTAAAGTCTTTTGGGCCCATCACTACGTTCAACTCTCTGCTTTCTTCATACTGATTTGTAAGAATCCTTAATTATTCTGTATAGAAGTCTGCTATTATATTCAGAGCAATTTATGTATTTTGAAACATAAATACCATAAACACATTCTCCCATTCTTTGGTGTGTATCTTTACTCATTCAGTGATGTCTTCTCATGAATGACAAGGTCATCTTATGGTCCTTATCAATACCATATATATTTTCTTCCATTGCATGACACTTATGTTCACTCATTCAGTGGTGTCTTTCGATGGATAACTCTTAGTTATGTTATGGCTCAATGTATCTGTCTTTCCCTGATGGGTTTTTGTTTTGTTTTTAAGATTTATTTGAGAGAGAGAGAGAGAGAGCATGAGCAGGAGGGGTGGAGAGAGAGGGAGAAAAAATCTGAAGCCGATTTGATGTTGAGCATGGAGGCTGATGGGGGGCTCAATTTTGGGACCCTGAGTTCACGACCTGAGCCTAAACCAAGAGTTGGATGGTTAGCCAACTGCACCACCCATGTATTTGCTCCCTTTTTTTTTTTTTTCTTTAATGTACGCTTTCAGAAACCTTTCCTAACACAAGATCATAAAGGTCGTTTCGTACTTGAACTTCTAGTTTCATTGTTCTACTTTTGAAGTTTTGACCTACAACCTGTGTGTAGTAGAGTTTGTATACGGTGTGAGGTACAGATATTTCCCCTCCCTACATAGTTACTTGAGAAATACTATACACTTGAAAGATTGTCTGCTAGTGTGTGTCAAGGTTTTGTATCAAAATTTGAATATCTTTATAAGCGGGTATATGTAATGTCTCTATTCTGTCCTATCAGAAAATTTAGTGTAATACCACACTGTCTAAGCTATTATAAGTATACAATAAATCCTAATATCTGAGAATGTAACCACCCCCCCAAGAGTCCTCCCTTGAGAGTGACTGAACTGAACTGTCCTTGACCTTTTATATTTCCTTATGCATTATAAAATCTCCTTGTGGATTTCTACATACTTGGATTTTGACTGTGATTATAATTAAGCCACAGACCATTTTATCAGGGTTTGATATTATAGCATTATTAATGCTATTTTAAATATACTCTTCTGCAAATTGATTTTCCAATATTTAGTTCCTAATCTATTTCCATATAATTTATATTTGTTCATTGATGTCCTATGTAATGCCTGGGTAAATGTCAAATATTATTTCTCGTTTCTCCTTTTTTGTTAATGTAATGATTTGCATTGATTTCTTTTAAGATTTCATTAATTTATTTGAGAAGGAGCATGAGCAGAGGTAGGGGGAGAGGGAGAGGCAAACTTCCCATGGAGCCCAACATGGGCTCATGGGACCAGAACCCTGGGGTCGTGACCTGAACCACAGTCACCTGTTTGACTAACGGAGACACACAGGCACCCCTTATGCTGATTTCTCTATGTAGCCAGTCTTGCATGTAGGTGATGATGTGAACATTGATTTTATATGTCATTCTGAATTCAGTTTGTTAATATTTTAGGATTTTGGATCTGGGTTACAAAAAGCAGATAATAATAGATGCAGGTTATACCCTCTTGTCACTTGTCTCTCTTGCATTGCCTTCTTCACATCTTGCTATCAAAGAGGGAACTGAGAAGCTACATTTCCCACATGACCACACTATTGTTTTGTCATATATATATATTTTTTTCTCCCAACGACTACTTTGAAGAAGGCAAAGAAACCCAGTGCTGCCACTCAGCAAAGACTGGGTTTTCTCCTGTGACATCTTTTTTAAGGTTGCAAAAATATCAGCATGTGTGACTGTCCTAATAGTCTGGTATCCTGACCCATGAGCTCCTGCTCATGGGAATATGCGGCTAGAACTTGCATGTTAAGGTAGCACAAGTAAATTTTAATGATGGCTTGTCTCAGCAAAACTCGCCCTCAGCCTACCTCACTCAGATCAGTTTGAGTCTGTTCTGTGCAGCTTCGACTGTTACAACCTATGTCTTGTTAGGGAAGGTTACCTTGGTTTCAAGCAACAGAAACTTGCTGTTGACACCTTGGGCACAAAACGGAAACCCATGGATACTGGTGTGTTTCTCCCATTGTCAAAGATTGTGTTTAATTGCAAAGTCCCTATAAAGGAGTTGACTAAGAAAGCTCTGAAGCTTTCTGAGTGGGAATTGGTGTCCTTCATTGTTAGAAAGATGTCTGGAGGTCCACCTCATTTCAGATGCCCACTCCTGGACCAATCAACTGGGGCCATGTCTTGGGCTCTTACTAGGAAAATTATGGATACATATTCTGGGATAGATACACATGTAGAGATGACAAGGGGTGGGTACAAAGCAATATCTAGAAGACGTGGTAAGTACTTAAGCCAATAAAAAATGTGCCAATCTAAGATAGAAGCCAAGTGTTGAGAAAGGCAAATCACATCCGAATTCATTCCAAATTCATTAAAAGTTAGTGGGGTACCATACATTGCCAATGTGCTATTTCTCTCTTTCGATCTGTTTTGTGTTTGAGTTTTACAAATGAAAAAACAAAACACATCTACACAGGGTTATTCCCAGGCTGTGTATAAAGAGACATTGTCTATGGTCATAATGGGAAGAATTCGGATTGCTAAAGTGCAAGCTTTACTACCGGTCAGTCCACTGAATGACAAACATCCCCGAAAGGGAGATGTAAGTACACGGATCATTCCCACCTAATCAAGAGAGTCAAGTCCTAGAAGGCTGTCTGCGCTGTGCATAAAACATAACAGTGCAATCTGGCTTCATCACCCACAAGAGGAGAGCCAACACAGTTGCTGGGACAGCCAAGAAGTGACATTTGCAGACGTCCCTGCGGCACGGGGAGTAGAGGATTGTTTTTCAAGAGTGCTATCTGTGAGGTTGGGAGCTGATCTCATTCTGGTCACGAGGACGTGTGGTCCTGGCCCGTCACAATGGAAAGAAGGCTGAGCTGTTATAGCCTTAAGTCTTGTAAAGGTGAGGGGGAAGCCAGGACCACCCCTCTAATCCATCACCCTCTTTGGTATTTTCACTATGCATTGCGTAAGTCACTATCTCGATGTGTGTAAAAATCACAAATCCAGCCACTGGTTCGTCATTGGTTGTAGAGCTCATATATTCCTACAAGCCCAGAGCCAAACTATTTTAATTTAGATCTTAATATGCTTCTGTCAGCATGAATACTAATTCGATTTTCCAAATATCTCAACCTCGATGACAAGGCATGGTGTTTTCTTTCTCTCTCTCCAATGAAGTAATGCGGTCTGAAAGTGTAGCTCTTTACAAGGATTTATGCAAATTGAAATTCTTTGTGCTCCAAACAATACTGTTTGTCCTATACCAGATGATGTGTAGAAAGATACAGTGAGCTCATCTAAATGATATGTGAAACACTTTACCCATCTATATTTATTTGCTACATAGAATCTTTCACAATTCATTCCAAAATCAAATTTCCATAGTAACAATTTTTTTTTTAAATGCACTGACCCATCAAGTCCCAAGTTCTCAGTCATAATCTGGCAGCTGTCCTTAGGGGAGCTAAAAATAAATCATGCGTTTATGGAAAACATCCATGTAAAACTGTATTCCATTTTTACAGAATGTGTTTGTGAAAGATGTTTCCATAACATCCATATCAAAATGCTTAAAATCCATCATCTATTTGATGCTGAGTCATCTTGTGATATCAACAATTCCCTAAATTTTAGAGATTCTGTTGCTCTCGTTGGGATGTTGACCAACATAAATTTCCATTTTCTGTAGTTGGTAGGGTCCATTTCAGATCATTCGTGATGTTGTTGTCTCTGAAATTGACTGTTTTATCAGCTAGGGACCAAAAAACACACTCTGGGATTCTCATCATAGGTCAACCATCTGATGAATGATCTGATTGTAGTTCAAGGAGCCGTTAGATAGAGCTGACTCCTAGACCTTCCCCGATGGGTGTTTGTTACACTCCATAAAGAGTTCATCTCAGTCAGAAAAACCCTTCCGTGCCCCTTGCCCCCTCACCTAAATTCATACACGCAAGACTCACCTGAAACACCAGAGGTCTGCTGGACTTGCCTGGACACCTCAATTCTCCAGGAGGTATGAACCTTTCCTTTGCAGATGGCATGGGATTGAATGACCACACTCTGGAATGAGAAATATTCACTAACTTGTTGTATGTATTTCATGAAAGCAATCTCATTTTAAGCATTGTGAGATTTTAAGGAAACTAACGGTGGTCATCACTGGGACTTGGACTAAAATTGCCGATTCCAAAGGTTGGAGCAGGGAGATGTTAGGCAGCTACACAGTCTAAATTATTGACCTCCAGTGGTTGATCTACACTGGTCCCACCCACAGATGTGGCAAAGGGATAAACTAGTGTTTCTCAATGAGATGGGAAGTGAGGATGAGATGGTGGTATTGCGTATTCCTGGGGACATTTGAAAATGACTAGACACATTTTTGGCTGTGGGAACACTACTGACATCTGGTGGGTAGAGATCAGACTTGTTCCTAAACATTCGAATACAATAAAGAGGTATGTGAGATAACAAAAAATACATATACTGATCTTTGCTCTGGGTCCTAAAACCCCTATAATTTTATGTGTTAAGAGCACTATGGGCATCTTGTTCCATTGGGGTGATTCTGGGTGGGCTTCCGGACCAGGGCTGGTCACCATAAAGATAAAACTCGGATTAGAAGCTTGGAATGTTCATTGCTTTCCCCATTCTCCAGACATGGGAGCAGGGCAAGAAATGGAATAATGGGTCATGCCTACGTGAGGAAGTTTCCATAAAATCCCAATAGTATAGGGCAGTGAGAACCTCTAGGTTGGTGAACACGTCTGCTTGGGGATGGTGATAGATTCCAACTCCATGGGGATAAAAGCTTCAGTGCCTATGACCCAACCAAACTTCATCCTCTGTGTCTCTTTCTCTGACTACTCATTTGTATCCTGTGCCATCTCCTTTAATAAACTTGTAAGTGTCTCCTTGTGTTCTATGAGCTGCTCTAACAAATTCATCAAATGTGAGGAAGAGAACCTCTGATTTGTACCATGTTGGAGCAAAGTTGTGGGCAACCCAGGGACCTGCTACTTGCAACTAGTGTCTGCACTGAGTAGGGGGTGGTCTTGTGAGGCTAAGCCCTTACCTGTGCGACCTGTTACTATCCCCCTAGAGATCGTGTCATAATTGAGTTAAATGTAGGACACCCAGCTGGTGTTTGAAGAGTGAAGGAGACATAAGAAGAAAAACATACAGGGAAAACTGCAGGTGTTTCTAATTCAAGTACATCTCTAGCCACAAGTCTCAGTAGTGTCAAGGTTGAGAAAGGTGGTTCCAAACCCAAGAGAAGAAACTCTGCTGCTTCTATACCTTGCTCTAGTCAAGAAGACCATGTGTCTTCATTCCAGCCTTTCTTGACTAGAAACACTGCCTTTCCACTGGAGATCCTACCATGTCCCCTGGCATCTTTGATAAGTGTGCTGGATTACCATCTATTTTACAAGGATTTCCCACTTCTTCCAATTGTACATGACTTGTAGCTCCCCCCCATACAAACCTTGCTCCCTTGTGTGGTTCCCAGGGAAATTTCAGAGTCTAACAAACTTTCCTATCATTTAGTCTTTAAACTGGTGTCTATGTATCCCAAACATTTTTCTCTGGTAACTCTTCAGAACAAAACCCTTCACTTTAGCTGTGTGCACAATTCTTTGACAATAAAGTCCACTCTACAAAACCATTTCAAAAAAGGAAAGAATGTACATACCAGAATTTTAATAGTAGCGTACTAAAAGTACGAATCACGTTATTATTTTATATAGGCTTTTCTATGTTTTATAAATTTTTCATTACAAATATTTGATACTATGTGATAAACTGTAATTCTTTAAATTCCTATTCTCTAAAGGAACATTTTCCATCTGGACAGCACAACGTTCCTTACTTATTCTCAAACTTAGCTCATGGGAATGCTAATACTATTTTTTATTAATGATACGGCAGTAATGATACACTTCTTACAATATACTTACAGGATTCTACGGACATTTGCATTATGTTAGCCTGGCTTTATAAAAACCAGCAAGAATTACATAACTGGATTCACGGACTCTATCGCCGGCATAATTCATAACATGAGCATATATTTACCCAAAGCACTAATAGTATGGTTGTTCAGATGTTATGCATCTCCAGTTACACTAAATCTAAAAACATTCCCCCCAAATAAGCATAATAATTGTGTAACTTCCTTTGTCTTGTTCCTGGAGGAAACCTGTGATGCCCTAATTGCATCCTGTTCTGTGTCCGTTGCTAAACGATCATAGGAAAACAGGTCTGGCAACTCAGAAACTTGCGCTGAAAAGCTCGTTGAGAAGAATACCCTTCCATTCATCATAAACTAGAGAACTCAGACCAAACATCTCATTGAAAGAAACTAGCAAGGCTGGACAAAATAAAAAGTGTTAAATGGTTATCAGGTCAATATCTGGAGCATTTAGTGCTGATTTTCTTATAGGGTTGTCTCCCAATAATTCAGAGGCAGTGAGAAGTTGAGCAAACTTTTCAATAGCCTCATTGATTTAGAGGGCAAAGTATAAGCAGCAGGCCCAGAAGCACCAATAAATTTCCCATGCTTTAGACTGAGACCCTAAATGCTAGATCCCAGGAGTGAGTATAATTTACACCAAGTCTGGCTGGCACCAGAGCTAAAACCCAATGAGTCCCATATAGCACACTGTAATGATCCAGGATTGGCAGTGCCAGCTAGCCACTTACTGGCAACAAAGGCAATTTTTTTTTTTTTTCTGAATGAAAAAATCAAGCCCTCAAATTATTCATGTTTTGTCACGGATCATGTCTGGCACTGAATTAGAAGCGACTAGGTACTTGAAGAGATAAAACCCCATCAACTCAAACCAAGAGGAATAATTGAACAACCTCTCTACCCCTTTCTATAACTGACAAAATAGGAACACAAAAAATCAGGCTTTCATGGAGAGAAGTTTTGAAAACCACCCAAACAAAATGGACCAAATTAACATATGCAGTATATTGCATTTGAAAAAAAAAAAATAGAGACTATGTGTTCATTTGAAAAATATGTGAAATACTAACAGAATTTGCCATATTTTGGCTATACAGCAAATTTCAACAAAATTAAACAGATTGGAAGCATGGAAAGTATACTGACCATAGGCCAATTCCTAGCCATCAATCATCAAATACAATGAGAAAATATGCTTGAAAAGAAAGCATATTTTCAAATGTCATGTATTAAAAAGAAACCAGAGTATTTTAACTAAATGATAGTGAAACCTCTATCTTCCTAGAATAGAGGCTTAAATCAATACACAATTACTTTCTTGTAGTTGTGTGCTGATAGGTGCTATTTTGGCTAAAATTTTCCCTGTGCTTCTGCACTAAAGTCATCCAACACTTTCTCTTTGAGTTAAAAATAAGACCCAGTAGCCTTTTGTCAATATTTCTATGTCACCTTTTATAAACATGTGCAGACAAAAAAAATGAGTGATGTAAAGTTTGAAATATAAAACTGTCACTATTTACAGATGGTGTGGTTGTGTATGTAAAAAATTCCAAAACAATTTACATAAAAATTATAAGTGCAAATTAGTTTGGTGGGGGTTCCTCAATACAATGCAGATGTATAGATTTTATTAATTTTAACTATACATGAGCAACAAATGAAATGTAAAACATATAGTATCAATGTAGTAAAGTATTAAATATGTACCTCTAATTTTAATAAAAGGTGAGCAAGTTTCTATGATTTCTACATGGATTCATATGATATTAAAGTAAATGATGTAAGAAAATATAATAAATGCAGTGTGCATAGGTTGCAACACATCATACAAAATAAATATCCATGTTCACGTTGAGGTATCGAGTAAATGTCACCATGTATAAAATGCTAGCTGAAGATGTTAAAATTTGTGTGATGCAAATGATTAAGAAAAGGAATATATTCTTGAAGGAGGAAAAAAAAAAAAAAAGACTGTGCCATATTGTAAAAGTTAGATGTGCTCTAAAAGGCAATATGGTATTGGAAGAAAGATGAAGCAGAAGGATAGAAGATCAGAGAGTTTCAGAGAGACCCACAAAGGTTTATGATCCAAGTGAAATGTCAGAGCCATGGAAGGAAAAAATGGTCAAGACACGATGCTAGTTCATGTAGACTCCCAAAGAGAAGGAGAGGAATCTTGATCGGCGCATCACACCAGAAACATCAACGCCTTGTTGATTCTGGCTCTGCAGATGGACAACCACACCACCTCCCTTACAGAGTAAAACATGAAAAAAATACCTTCGTGAGATTTGCAAAAGAAAAAATTTCTTAAGCTGGAGTCAAGTCATATTAACCGTAAAGGAAAAGATTAATAAATGAAACTGGGTGACAATGTAAAATTTCTATTCATCCACAGTCATTATTTTTTTTAACTTTATTTTTTATTTATTTGGCAGAAAGAGAGAGAGAGCACGAGCAGGGGGAGTGGCAGAGGCAGAGGGAGAAGCAGGCTCCCAATTGCAGGGAACCCAATGCAAGGTTTGATCCCAGGACCTTGGGATCATGACCTGAGCCAAAGGCAGAGGCTTAGTGATTGAGCTACCCAGGTGCCCCTATCAACAGTCATTATTAAGAAGAGGAAACTCCAAGCCACATATTAGAAAGGAGAGACAGGTAGTTGATGACAGATAAGAGGTTGATAGACGAATAGATAAGTAAGTAGAAGATTGAGAAAACAGATACGGATAAACTTCCATTCTTCACAGAAAGAGCGTTCCTTTAACAGTTCCCCAAAAGCTTGCACCTTTATCAGATTCAAAGGAGTCATTCATTTCTTGAGTGTATGCACCATTAACCATTTGAGTGTTTGTGAGCTTTTAGAAGTATACTATATATGCAGCAAAGAACAAAAAAAGGTAACCAGGGGCGCCTGGGTGGCTCAGTGGGTTAAGCCGCTGCCTTCAGCTCAGGTCATGATCTCAGGGTCCTGGGATCGAGTCCCGCATCGGGCTCTCTGCTCAGTAGGGAGCCTGCTTCCTCTCTCTCTCTGCCTGCCTCTCTGCCTACTTGTGATCTCTGTCAAATAAATAAATAAAATCTTAAAAAAAAAAAAAAAGGTAACCAATAATGTTCAGTTATTTGTATTAAAAAAAAAAAAAAAAAACCCAAGGAGCACCTGAGTGGCTCAGTTAAGCATCTGACTCTTGATCTCAGGTCCTGATCTCACTGTTGCGAGTTTAAGGCTCATGTTGGGATCCATGCATGAGCCCAACATGAGGGTTCCATACTTAAAAAAAAAGCACAAAGGACCATGTTACCCACAGCCTACATTAAGAAAGTAAACATTGCCCAGAAGCACAAAGTCACTCTGTGCCACTTCCCATGTAATCTTGAGCCTTTTGTTCCTTTTGCTCTTTATTATATTTGTGAGATAAATGCATATGGGTATGTGCAACATTGATTTGTGCGTTTTCATTACATGGAACACAACGTATGAATCCATCCTACTGTGGATTGAGTTTTCCCCCATTTTGGAGTGGCTACCGATAATGCTGAAACACATTTTTTTGTTAAACCTCTCTTTACTCGGTGGCGCAGTGGGTTAAGCCTCTACCTTCGGCTCAGATCATGATCTCAGGGTCCTGGAATCAAGCCTCGTATGAGGCTCTCTGCTCAGCGTGGAGCCTGCTTCTCCCTCTCACTCTGCCTGCCTCTCTGCCTACTTGTGATCTCTCTCTGTCAAATAAATAAATAAAATCTTTAAAAAAAAAAAAAAAAAACACCTCTCATCAGGTACATGTCTCTGACCATTTGGGAGGGTATAGGTGTAACCAGAGAATTTCTTGATCACATGATGCGGGAGACAGCATAATGACCCTGAAAGACATCCATGTCCTTATTCCAAAACCCTGTGAATATGGTCCCTTCTGTGTTCTTTGACAGCCTGCCTTCTTTATATGAGAGTTCTGATTACCCTGAGGCCTGACAGATAATTTGAGATGGGAAAAAACTCAAAGATTTAGACCAACCTTTAAAATTTTTGTTCCAACCTATCGATAAATAACCGTAGAAAGCCCTTATAGTCTATATATACATCACTGGGCTCATTAAAGGAAATTGTCCATGGTTACCTTTTTCCTGATCCAGGTTTTATGAGCCCTAAATCTAACAAAAATAAGTGAGACAGGCATGAGTTCGCCAACAGTAGCTGCCATCTGAAGGGGCCACCAAGGTGTACACCACAAAAATAGCTCTGTGCACTGAGCACACTATCAGCCTTCTTGGTTCTGAAGGCCTCAGCAGACAAGTGGATATTTTCTTAATGGGTAAGGGAGGGGTGCCTTGGTGGCTCAGTCATTAAGCATCTGTATTCTGCTCAGGTCATGATCCCAGAGCCCTGGGGTCAAGTCCCACATCAGGCTCCCTGCACAGAGGGAAGCCTGCTTCTCCCTCGTCCACTTCCCCTGCTTGTGTTCCCTCTCTTGCTCTCTGTCAAATCAATTAATTATTATTAATAATAATTAATTATAATAATAATGTGTAGGGGAGAAGCTCATTTAGGTTTCCAATCAGATGGATGGATATTCTTTGCAAACACACTCAAAAGGGGTTCTTCCATCTAATTGGTAAAAACTGAGCATGACCGAGGATTATTGTTGACCCAGAAACATGGAAAAATACAATGCGCATCTATTACATGAATTCTAATAAAGATAGACACTCTTGACAATGGGTAGAACTATGAGAATTCCTAGCTTTATTTTCATTTTCTCAAAGAGAAATCATCAGGGGAAAAAAATCACTCTTGTTTCAAGGGGCAATTAATAAAAACATCAAACTACATGTAGAATTCCCAAAAGAAAAAAACCAACTACAAAGATTTCTAAATTAAATGGCTTACTCAGTCATTTCTTTTGATTATCACTTAGATTTGACTAATTTATTAGACTTATCTTTGACAGAGATGTACATTGAATATAACTGAACACCTATTAATTAATTAGAGGGTCTTTCCTCAAGCAGACCCTTCCTCCATTGGAAGGTTCTGAATCTATGAATTGCCACGAGTCTGGACATTAGGTGAGACACTGTGATTCCCCACTATATTGAGTTATGTTTTTGCCAAACAGATTTAGGAAATGTCTTCCCTTTTTCTACATCAAGCTGCATCTATCAGGCTACTGCATTTTCTGAGGTCCAATGATCAATTAGCGATTGTCAGACACTTTCAACTCCGACACACTTTGTCTGGCTTTATTTGTCTTGGGGTATAGTTTACTCATTGTACCAGAAGTCTAAGTGTCCTACAGACTCCATTCTTGCAGAACCCCCTTACTCACACTGAGATCAAGAAGTGAGCATGGTTCTCATCTTAAAAAAAAAAAAAAAGAAAGAAAGAAAGAAAAAAAAATACTAGAAAAACTTGAAAGCAAAGCAAAATCTAGAAAGATCAAACTGTTTTCAAGTTAATGTAATTGGGCCCCAAGCAAAATTCAACAAAAGTTATAGAAATGCTAATAATTAAAACAAATACTTGTCCACCTAGAAATCTATATCAAGCAGAAATATCTTACAAAAAACAATGAAAAAAATTTTGGGATGTACAAACATCAAAAACACAAGCAGTTCTGCAGTATAAGAAATTTCAGTCCAATGGGAGATCACGCCAGGTAAAACTATAGATTTAATCAAAGCAGCTGAGAGCTACAGTGATAAGTGTGTGGGTCAGATTTTTCCTTCTTGCTTAATCATTTTAGGAGATAATTGAATAGGTAAACAAAAGTTAAAATGTAGTTTCTGATTTCTAGCATATGTAAAGTTAAAAGGCATGACAAGATGGCAAAAAGATCAGGAGTGTAGGAATGCTCATTAGCCATTCTAAGGGAATAGAAGTAAATTATTCTAACGTTCTTATATTATTCATGAAATAATATCACTAATAGGTAAAGATTTACACTATAGCCACCACAAAGAACGTCACTTCACAATAATAAAAGGCTCTGTTCACAGAGGATATAACATTTCTAACCATTTAAATAGCTAATAATAGAACTTCAAAATACCAAATTCTAAAATAACATATACTAGAAGTAAAACACAATAGGATTGCAGTGAGTCAGATTTCAATTTCTTCCCCCCTTTAATAATTGATAAAGTGTGAAAATCAGTAAGCATATGGAAGTCAATAGAGGATTTGAGCAAACCTAAAGTCAGTATGTCACATTTTATTTCACAAGAGTCCCAGTTTTTTGGAACATGTTGAGGTATAACTGACATATAGTAAATCATAAATATTTAAGAATTGGACATTTTGATATATGTAGGCAGCCATTAAAGAAAAACCCCAATTTTCCTCCTTTTCTTGGTAATTTCTCTTGTATGGTTCCTCCACTAACCCCCTTGTAAATGAGCCTTGATTCACGGAGACAATCACAAGGAAAACTACAAAATATCTCACTCTGAGTGATAAGAACATGAACATTTATTTGTGAGGATGCAGGTAAGGAAGTATTAGAGGAACATTTATAGCTCTGCATGCTCTTATTAGAAAACCCGCTTATTGTTATCTACCCAAACTTCCTCTTAAGAAGGTAGTAAAATAAAAAAAAAAAATTAAAGATAAAACCTAAAAAAAAAGAATTAATAAAGAGAACGGAGGTAATTGACTATTTATTGTTCATGGAGACTTGGCCAAGCGTGACAAGGACATGATGATGCCCATGGCAGTGTGTCTGCTGCTAGTTAATTAATTGGCAAATGAAAGTGAAAAAAACCTTCCCCGACATGGTACCATACACATGCACACACTCTAAACTAGTTGCATCCTACCTGAAAAGTCCTATAATAGTAAGTGGCAAAAAAATTTTTCGTGAAAGGCATGGAAATGAATTACTTTCTCCAAAAGACTGCATAGATGATATGTTTTGAAATTTACTAGAAGACGAGAAGATAAACACACAAAGCTAAGCATCTAAACTGGAAAGAAAGAGATTTTGTCATATGAGTTTCCCTGATTGGCTCCTGTCCCTTCTCTAGAAGCAGCTGCTGGAGGTTGTGGAATCCTACCCATAAGGGGGACTGAAAAAAAAAAACCTCAAAAATAAGCTGTCTACTTTCCCTCATTTCCAAATCAATGAACTCTAACATGCTAGGAAAATACGCAATAGAATTTTGCAACAGAAGTCACAGTATTTTTCAGATAAGTTTACCGTTGAAAAGGAATTAGTTGTTTTTTTATTTTTGTGGGTTTCTTTTTTTTTTTTTTAAGGACCCCATTTGAATTTAGCATTGTAAAGGGCTTAGTATTTCTCTCCATAAAATATGTAAGGCTCATAACCATGTTATTTCTTTTTTTTCAATTCAGGTTTATTCCTTCAAATGCTTAAGTATTCTTTAGCTGCTTAAGAATATTTACAAATAATCAATATATTTCAACTCTATATGCCAAGCAGAACAATAGTATCTCAAATTACTTATAATACAACAGGTTTTGTATTTAACTGTTAAAATGGCATTCGCGTACATTACTGCCACAACTACCGAGCTCTCACTAAGATGCTTTGAAGATCACCGTAGAAAATACCTGACTGACTTTCCATTTTATCTCCTTTCTCTTGTTTTGTGCCTCTAATCTCTAGGCATTGAGTAATGCGGTTTTGTCTGGTTATTTAATCTTTATCAAACTGAATTGTGCTGATAACACAATTGACTTTGGGAATCCGGCTTCATTAGTGGGCTGGGGCCAGCCGTGATTTGCTTCAGGATTTTGAAGGTTTCATTCACCCGTTACAGTGACAGGCTGGTGGCCATGTCCGCAAACTCATGCCTGTCCGAACGAATCACTTCATAGACAGCCCTGAGCACGCGAAGCTCTACTGCCTATTTGTAACCTATTTCTCGAGGCATTTCCAGCTTCCTTGCAAAGAACCGCCCTCCACGCAGTCTTCTACCCAACCTGAACTTGCTTATCATCTCCTACATTACAGATAGGGCTGCAATTTTCTTGGCCATTTTCCTTAAATGGAACATTTTAGAAGCCCAGATTCTGATGATAATAATGTCTGGTAAGAAATAATGTAAAAAGACCATGCAAAAAATACATTCTTTAAAAAATAAATAAATAAAACCCAGGAGGGGTATACTTTTCATCAAATTTTACATATTTTTAACTTTTTAATGATGAAAATCATGTCGGATGAGGGTAAAGAACTTCCTTTCAGACAAGTAGATGCATAATGAAAAGTCGCTCTCGAATCAAAACAGAAAACCCAAAACAAATCCATTCTTCTGTTCCCAGAGATAAATGCTACTAATGCATTCTCAGAGCCCATGGCAGTAGACCATGCAACTCTTGGGCTCAGGATCATGAGTTCCAGCCACATGTTGGGTATATAGATTACTCAAAATTAAAAAAAAAAGTTTAGGTGTGCCTGGGTGGCTCAGTGGGTTAAGCCTTTGCTTTTGGTTTGGGTCATGGTGTCAGGGTCCTGGAATCGAGCCCCACGCCCGGCTCTCTGCCCGGTGGGGAGCCTGCTTCCTCCTCTCGCTCAGGCTGCCTCTCTGCCCACTTGTGATCTCTGTCAAATAAATAAAATCTTTAAAAAAAAAAAAGTTTTAAAAAAAGCATTCTCATCTGCCTTTCAAAATCATTTATACGTGCTCATATCTGCATTTGTGATAACTAGGTGAGTTCTGCAATGTATGAGACAGCAATGAGGTGGTTCTACTCTGGTTGGCTGGGACATTCGAGATCTTAAAGTCATGCCCACGTATTTTTTCCCATACTTACCCCCTTTGAACCTATTCTCTGGCGTATAGCATCTCAGACACAGTCAGAGACTCAAGGACACTCTACGAGATTTTGGACCACATGCATGCACAGTGCCGTCATTCCCATTGTCTGGCCCACAGATTCTAGCCACGGCAGGTGCTAAGAATTCAGACCAGAGTGACTTCCACTCAGAGGGACCATCTTGCTCTTTGTAACCATCAGGTCACCAGGTTGGAGTCTGTAGTTAGGCAAGAAGCCAAGCTCATGGTATAAATTCCTTAATTCCTTCAGTGCCCACCATTTTGGGTGCCCCTTGGCCAATCTTGTATAACAACTCATATATCTTATCACTATTACAGTTGTTTGGTAGAAGAAGGGTCCCTCGATCATAGTTGGAAGCAGATGTTCTAACATCTGTTCTGTCCATTCTATGTTAAGTTTGAAGAATGACAAGGAGTCTTCTGTCTCCATAAATACCAGATGAGTTTTTTTTTTGGGGGGGGGGGGTTGGGGTACAAACGTGCCCACTCAAAACATTTACAATATTGCAATCCTATAAATTGAAATGCATGCCCAAGAAGACAAACATAAGAGAAATCCTGGAGGATCAGAAAACCATTACATTTAAACCAAGGAAGTCACTCCCTGGGATGTGTTGAAAGCATCTCGTGCTCCTGATGTAAAATCTGCTACTTGTTTTTAGATACTGTTATACTGCACACAAAATTGTACAATGGTCATACCCACATTATCATAGCGTTTAGCTCTATGGGTTCCCCACTTTCTTGTTTCAGACTTCTAGACCTGAATACTGTGATCTGCATTTTCATACTCTTGGCATATGACAAATAAATTATATTTTCATCACTTGTTGGTATGTATCTGTCTAATCGTCAGCTAGCTTTTTGAATCCCTTGTTTTGCATGGTTTTGTTTTGAGCTGAAGGTAAAATTCTCGTTCTTACAAATCTTGAGTCGATCTTACCAGTGGCCATGAATGTCTGGGAAGTTTTCGTTGCCTTGTAAAGGAGTTGCAGAAGAATATTGTTCATGAGAAATGCTGGCTATGGGCAGTTTTCTCATTGCAAGCAATTTCCTAACAACTGAAATATGCCATAATTTAAGAGGTAAATAGTAGTTCCATTAAAAAAGTTTCTAAGGTGTCTTGTATTTGGGGGGGATTTGAACCTAAACAAGAATATATCAACTTCTGTATTTAAAGACATTTTGAGGGGCGCCTGGGTGGCTCCGTGGGTTAAAGCCTCTGCCTTTGGCTCAGGTCATGATCTCAGGGTCCTGGGATCGAGCCCCACATCGGGGTTTCTGCTCAGAAGGGAGCCTGCTTCCTCCTCTCTCTCTGCCTCCTTGTGACCTGTCATATAAATAAAGTCTTAAAAAAAAAAAGACATTTTGAAACCAATCACACGCTAAAGATCTTGCCTCATGGAACACATCCAACTTATTCGATCATAACACAGCTTTTGTCTTAATCATTCAGAATTATTTGCACGACAGCGACTCAAGAGGACAGTTAGGTGCAGATTCCGAAATACTGACCTTCTATTTCTGAAAAAAGGAAGCCTCTCTTGACTTTTCCTTCTTGGCAATGCCATCTAAAACTTTAGACATGTCAGGTGTGAAGTGTTGTCGACAGGCTTAGGAAATCTCTTTAAACTTCTTTGACACATGAAGTAATTGTTATTAATATTAATTGCCTTCAACCTATTTTTCCTAGACTTAAGAGATAGTGCAACTGTCCAATGTTTCCTAATTTCTCTCCTGTCAAAGAATGTAGAGGCTTTGCTGGATAACAATGACCATTTTTTCTTATTCATTTTTTTTTTTTCCAAGTGTTGGAGAAATGGTGCATCCCTGCAAGGACCAACTCGGTTCTATGTGGGCCTCTGTCACCAAGATGAGGTCCTCTCCTGGACAGATCACCATCTCTTCCCCATATCTGGCAGCTGTATTTAACACCTCAGATGATTATCCGTGAACTCTGTCATTTCCTGCCTGTGTACTTCAGAGGAAAGAAAGGAAACATTGCAGGAACCCAGAAGAACACAGATTTGCTGAGCGACACTACAAAGGTTTCCTAACCTCTTGGGCGGAAACTTGCTTCTCCAAGAGCTTATGAACTCCCTCACAAGGGTCTTCAGAAAACTTCCAACCATGCGGCTAATGAACAGACCGATCAAGGCCTTCAACTCCTCTCATTTCAGATAAATTCCCACTGTGCTGGAAGGAGCCATAACCAAGTGACTTTTGAAAGTAGAACAAATGGTCCGGTTCCTAGGACGAAGTCAGATATTTCTGTAACACGCGCCCACATGCCGAGTAGAGAAGGCGGCACAGGTGGTGTTGTTTAGAAAGACATAAGAGAGATGACAAGGCATTGAGCTGGAGAAGGTTACGGTCGCAGCCTTTTATATGCTGTGAGGGCAGCTCACACAGGATGCTTTTATTGCAAGAACCCCTGCAGACGGTCTCTGTTCTCTTTAAACACTTGGCAATAAATTAGGCTGGGCAGGATCTGTTCCCGGGCAGCCCTCCGTTTTCAACTCGCTCTGCAAGGCTTTATCACACACGCAGCTCCGCGCGCCGGTGGAAGACATCAGATGCCACGGTTCCAAGCACAGCTGGGGAAGTTGGTCTGATTTCCCCAACCCCGCGACCTGCCATTCATCATCAATGCAACGTTTATTTTTTTTCTTTCCCTTCCATTAAAGGTCACCAAATAAAATATCACATTTAAAAGTCATTTGTTCTATAAATGTACAAAATATTTTATTCATACCAAGAGTTGAAAGCGTGAGAGGGGCACTTGGTTTCTCTTTGATGGCACGCGAGGCCTTCTGAGTTTGAAATCCGTTCAGAATGGCTCAGAATGTCGCTAAATTGACAGCCATCGAAGCTACAAGGCTCTGGAGGGGGGAGAAAAGAGGTTACTGATCAACCAGACATCAGAAAGTGTTATGAATGCGGTACTAAGTCCGGCCATGACAGAGATGCATACACACACGGAAAACATTGGTTAAGTACTTTACGAAATCCTTTCCGTGACCTGGGGCACTGGGCAGCCTTGTTGATTCACTGTCCATAACTACCAAAAGAGCAAGTGAAGTAGAGATCCATATAGTGTCGATTTTTCTCTGGCATGGATGGGATTAGAAACGTACGGGCATCACGGTGCCAGGGTGGTTCAGTCAGTTGAGCGTCTGCTTTCGGTTCAGGTCACGATCCTGGAGTCCTGAGATTAAGGATCCCCCTTGAGGATCGAGAGTCCCCTGCTCAGTAGGGAGTGAGCTTCTCCCTCTCTGCCTCCCCCTGATCATTCTCTCTCTCAAATAAAATCTTTAAAAAAAAAATGCATGGACATTGAGGGCAGAAGAAGGGAACTGAAGATTCTTTCCAATGGGCAAAAATAAAAACCATTAGTTGAGCTGTCTCTGTATTTACAAGTATCAACACTTGTCAGTTGAAGGCACACTTAGTAACTCAACTTTTTTGAGTTGAGTTACTGCCTTTTTTTTTTTTTTTAAATAAGAAATCTGTCTGGTTCCAGGCTAAAGAAGAACCCCTATTGAGACAGGACATAGAAACAAGCTAGCCCTATAACCAGCTGTGCTAGGATAACCAGTGCTCAAATTTTTAAAAAATCATTTTACTTGTCTGTCCCTTCTCTGTGCCCCTTGTATGGCTTGGCCTGCTCTAATCAGTGTGCAGAATAAGCTACTACAATCTAATAGACTTGGTGGGCACAACAATCCTATCGGCTTTTATTTAAGGAAGTTCTGTAAGTTTGCTTTCCTACAGAGTGTTGCATCACACACCGTTTGGCTTGAACGGCCAAAGACGAATCGATGGGGAGAACAGGAAGGTGGCTTTTCGTGGTCACTACCAGTGAACACAAGAACATCACCTCGGTTTCTGACTCGAGTAATGAACAATTCCAGATATACGCAGTTTTGTGGGTACAATAAAAATGTACCTGCTACAGTTCTTTAATTTGCAAGGAACGGTCATGCTTTTCTTATGACATCATCTTGGAATTGAAACTTGACACAATAGGCTTTCCTTCTATCATCGATATTGCGTCCTGGAAAATGATCTTCTTCTCTGGCAAGAACAGAATACTCCACTCCAAATCTTGTATTTGGAAAGAGAAATATCGTAAAATTGCATTCAAGATGCATACAGGGATACATGGATATATGTATTAATATTTTATCCAAGCCCATTAAGGTATGAGGAAACAATTTCTTATTCTGGCAAAAAGAATATATAAAGCAAATGGAACACCATATACATAGATACATACTATAGAATATATACACTATATACATATACATAATGTATATACATTATATATATAATGTATATAGTATGTATAAATTACGATACATAAATATATTTGCAAGTGTATACAATGAAACATTGTATATAATGAACTATTAATTTTATTCTCTTTTTTTTTTTAAAGATTTATTTATTTATTTGACAGAGAGAGATCACAAGTAGGCAGAGAGGCAGGCAGAGAGAGAGAGGAGGAAGCAGGCTCCCCTCTGAGCAGAGAGCCCGATGCGGGACTCGATCCCAGGACCCTGAGATCATGACCTGAGCCGAAGGCAGCGGCTTAACCCACTGAGCCACCCAGGTGCCCCAATTTTATTCTCTCTTGATGGGGATTCTTTCCTCAAACTTGATGCTTCTTTCCCATGGAAATATTTGCACAATCCACCCTAGTAAAAATCCTCTTCTCTCAATAGGATGGGTCTATTTTCCCTAATGGAAAATATTTCAACTGAGCCAATTTACAGCTCAGCAAATGTCTGGGTTGGTTCCTCATACGCACACCGCTCTCTCCAACTCACATTTATAGCAACCCTCCCTAAAACACTGAAAAATTAGGGAGGCCACTGATTTTCATATAATGAGATCCAAATGGATGTTCTTGTAGTATCTTACGCCCAAATGACTTTCAGAAACATCAGCCTCCATGAATAACTTCATGCCCTCAATCCTGCCATTTCCAAACTTATTTCTGGATTCCACAGTTGATTATAATAGATATCAAGTTCTGTAAGGTTTTTAATCCTTTTTAACTCCAGATTTTGAATACAGTTTTCATTAGATTTCATGTCAAAAAAATTTCCATGAAGTTAAAACAGTAATCAATTTAGAATAACACTTTACTTCCCAAATGGAGCTAAATGTAAAGTCAAAATGTTTTCCCACAAAATAAATCTTTAAGATATGCTAAAGTTTGGGCAGGTTTTCTTTTAAACGTTGTCTATTGCGATACGGCTTATCATTTCTCCACATCCCCGTTACAGCAATATTCAATAAGTGTCTTCAATTTCTTATTTTACACATCTATGAAGATTTCAAAGTAAACAAGACAGAAAATAACATGCAAATAAAGAAATCAAATAAATATGCATTGAACTAATTCTAAAAACTGCAAACAATCCATTTCTCGAGAGTGAAAATATATTGGCAACCCTATTCAATCAGCTGTCAAAATATATTTAACAGAAGTTAGTCAGACAGGACTGAGAAACAAGTTAGCCCTATATCCAGCTCCAGAGTGAATGACGGGAGAGATTGTGACTGTGTAATTGGAATAAAGGCTCTTGGTTTCATGTTTCCTTAACCCATGTGGAAAAGTGTGGGATCTTCAACATCATAAAATTTCAATAAAAATTCTAGCAACTTTGGTCCTAACTTCAGCTTCCTCTGCAAATTAGTATTTTATAAAATATATGTATTTCATTCATGAAAGGTTTATAGGATTTTTCTACATAATGCATGTCTTTTTCAGAATTATATATTCTTGAAAAAAAGACATCTGAGAAGGGTAATTAATATTCTCTTCTTTAAATCTTAAGAAAAAGAAAAAAAAAAAAAACAGACTATTGAGGATACCTGCGTGGCACAGAGGGATTTTGGCTCAGGTCATGATGTTAGGGTCATAAGTTTGAACCCCAGGTCCGGCTCTGTGCTCAGCATGAATTTCCCTTGAATTTCTCTCTCCCCATCTGTCTCACCCCCTGCTTGCTCCAAAATAAATTTTAAAAATGTTAAAGCAAAAATAAAGAGAGACTATTGAATACATGGTATCTGACTTTCCCCCCCATTTTTGTGATTCAGGAAGATGAAGTGATTTGGAAGTTATTTTATGTTCTTTAAATGATCTGTAAACATCCATAGGATTTTAATCTTTGGATAAATTTCAAATAATCTTAATTATTCTAATATCCCATCTGTGCATGAAAATTTGCTGACATAATAAATGAATACGGGCTATCTTTTTATAACTTGGCAATGTATAAATTCAAACTTAAGACTATGTAAATATTATACATCTATAAATTACATATTTACATTTTAATTTGCTAGTTGTGCACATTAGACTTTTTTTTTTTAATTTAAATTCAATTAGCTAACATGTAGTCCATCATTAGTTCTTGGTGTAGTGATCCATGATTCATCAGTTGCGTGTACTACCCAGGGTTCATCGCATCATGTGCCCTCAAAACCATATTAAAATAGACTCCGTTTTATGTAGGAGGTTATTTTCTTTATAAAACAGTGGAAATATTAATGGATATGGAAGTAGACAATAAGAGAAAGCAAACATGCAGGAC
The DNA here is from genome assembly GCF_022355385.1 of Mustela nigripes. Classification (NCBI taxonomy): domain Eukaryota; kingdom Metazoa; phylum Chordata; class Mammalia; order Carnivora; family Mustelidae; genus Mustela; species Mustela nigripes. The sequence continues at coordinate 121,066,426 of NC_081575.1, read as the reverse complement.
ACCTACTTAAAAGTGGGTTTTCCAAAGTATTTGGACACCTTGCGCAATGCCAAACACATCTTTTAAACATGTAACCTGGGGCACCTGGGTGGCTCAGTGGCCTCTGCCTTCGGCTCAGGTCATGATCTCAGGGTCCTGGGATTGAGCCCTGCATCAGGCTCTCTGCTTAGCGGGGAGCCTGCTTCCTCCTCTCTCTCTGCCTGCTTCTCTGCCTACTTGTGATCTGTCAAATAAATAAATAAAAACTTAAAAAAAAAAAAAAGTAACCTTTGTAGTGCTTCTGGATGGTTTTTCCGATCAGGATGTGGAACACTCATTAAAACACCTGCCTGGAAATGCACGTGTGTAGCCCCGTGGTCATGCCACAGAGAGTGAACAAAAGTGAATTCACAGGAAGGTCATGATTCTGCATTACTGGAGGTTTCTGAAGATACTTGAGATCTCTGATTGACCTGGGTTCCTTAATCACAGTGAGATGGCCTGCCTGAGCTACTCATGGGCTGCTCCCACACCTGTTTTTCAATCATTTATTTCATTAACCTCGTGAAGGTAATTAATATTGGGGATGTTAGAGCCTTTCTCAATGAAATGCAACAATGAACAGCCTGACCCCATATTACTATGTTGCTAAGAGATTATAGGACATGGGGAGAGAAAAGGGTGATAATGGCTTTAAAATTTCGTGCTATTTGATAGACGACCGTCAAGGACTATGTGACAGCTGCAGAGGCTCATAATTTTACTGCTACCAATAACTCATCATTTTCCTGAGTCTTCTATGAAGACAGGAGAACGCTGGACCATTCTGATGCCTTTTAGTTAGCTCAGTTATGGGACGAGATGCTATTTTAATGAATTACCAACTGTCCTGTCCCCTTTGGCTGTTCCAGGATTGCTACTCTTACTCAGAGCTGTGTTTAAGTTATCGGAAAGTACTTGGAAATGTCTGAAATTAATCATATTTTCATTTAAGTTCTCTTTAAGCACTTTACACCTTAAGAAAAACAAACAAACAAACAAACAAACAAAAAAAGGCAAGAAATGGTCCTGAAGATTTTTTCCCCACTAGGTAATTCAAATATTTCCAATAACGATTGAATAGGTCTTGTGTGTACGTGCGCCTGTTTTTTGAGCAGGACGCTGATCTTGGGAAGGCTAACGTATCACTAAGTAAACTCGGTTATCCTAAATTTGCTGAGAGTCGTTAAAACATCACTCAAATGGGTGGATCTGAAATTAAGATGCCCAAAGGTATTGAGTATACAGCTTGGCAGATGTCAAAAAGAGTTTTATCCAATTTGGGATAATCAGGAATTACAGAATACGTAGAAATCAAGTAATTATCTGACACTGGAAATTGGTCAGTGTGTGGCACGGAAAAAAGGAAGACCCCATAGCCTTTCTGCTAATACATCGTTTGAGGCAGAGAGGAGTTCATGGAAAACAAATTACAACCACAGAGAACCTAATAAGTGACAGTAAAGACCTCAGGTCAGTCAACCATTCCTCAAGAACATTCTGCCCAGTCAGTCTCCAGATTTTTCCCTGAAGACATGCTGAGAAGGAATTCTCACACCCCCCAGAGGTAGCCTCCCCTCACTGAACAGGTCCTACCTGCTCTATAGGACATCCTGTCACTTCCTCTTACTTCTCCTTCCTGGAGAAACGATATCCAGAAAAATAACCTGATCATCTTAGAAACAGACACGACTCAAATATTTGCAAACAGGATAGCTAGGGTCCCCTTTCCACCAGCCTCAACCTTTCTACCTCCTTAGAATGATTCACAAATGAAATGATGTAGACGCCTTGTCTTATCCCCTTCAACACCTGCTTTGAACACATGCATCTACCCAAATGCTTCTTCAAAAATGGAACCTAGAATGAAAATCTATGATCCAGGGGCCATCAGACCAATGCAAAGGGAAACGGGCTTATAGTCAACCGTGGAGCATTTCTGGAAGGACAGGTTGGCATCGCTTACCCAACAACCCCACACCACATCATTAAGTTAATGATAAATTAGGTTTTCGACCGTTATGCAAAAGATTTTTGGACTTAGTGCAGAATCTCAGTAGGCAATTTCTATCGCTCCAGATCTCATTCTGTCCATTGATGTAATGGCTCATGCCTTCAAACTTCATACCATCTTCACGTTTTTCCACTACGGGGGTTACATACTTTTAAGTCTTTGACAGAGGGGTTGAAGAGTCTTAGGAGTCAGTTCCTCCCCTAAAAACTCGTCTTATTTGCCCTGGTTCCATAATCGCTTCATTATACATCAATATTTAATTGATTGTGATTGGTATCTATATCCCTTCAGGTATTGTGGTGCTGCACTACGTGGATTTCCTGTATGTTATGGTAACTAGCATTTTCATATTGTGGCTTTTGAGGATTTCTCTTTTACTAAGATATGAAATATTAGCATCCCTCACATTGCTATGCTCAACCCACTGGGTTACTCATGCCCCCAGCCCTGAATGAGTGCTTGTACCTTTAGAAAGAATACTCAACTTCTAGAGTGTCTGTCTACCTGATAGCTCATAGACAATGACATAAGGCAGTTTTGTCCAGTGTGTCTACTGTTTCCATTAACAAGCATTCACAGAATCAATAAGCTTACCCATGGAGAGCTTTTAAGGGCCTTCCTCCCCACAGTCAAATATCACACCATGCTCATTTATCTCCAAGGTATTCCACCTACTCAATCTAATAAAATGTATCCTCCATTTATCAGCCCCATTAATTCTTAACTCCATGCTTCTGAAACAAGTTATAAACTTTCTTCGGCTCCTACCATGTTTGCATAGGATCATAATTACCATTGTGGAGAAAAGAGTTTTTTTGTGGTTTGTTTGTTTTTGTTTTTGTTTTTTTTTTTTTTGTCATGAAAGTAGAAACAAAATAGAGCACATAGTCGATTTTTGTTTTTGTTTGTTTGTTTGTTTTAAAGAAAGGAGAGATTGGATTCTAGATCAGGAAAGCTTACCACAAGCCATTGTGGACACACAGTCCACCATAATAGGACTTAAAATTTAATCCCAAGATGTGAGCACAAGGAATGCCCAAATATTGCTCCTGCTGTCTGACAATGGTGACCCATTTTATTTTTGCTCATCTACACTCAACGCAGTGTTGGTCAACCAATGTAGCCACTTGGTCTCAGGTATTTTGTGACATCAGCTTGTGGATGAAGACAGACATTGGTACCTGAGATGTCCAGTGTTGGTGTGATGAACACATGACATCTTGGAAGCGCCTTCGGAATTAGGAAATGGACAAAGGCTTGGAGAGTGTAGACGTATGTGCTAGAAAGAGCCCACAGTGACGTGAGTGGACCTTCTGCAGAGGACTTGGAAAACAAAGAATCTGGAGATTGAGCTGCCATCTTCTTGGAGACTCCCTAAGGGGTTGTGAGCAGAATGGCCACAGGACTATGATAGTAAAGCCATTCTGAGGAGATCTGAGACAGAAATGAAGACATGGTATCAGACACCAGAGGAACGGTGATCCTTGCTATAAAATGTCAAAGAATTTGGCTGATAGGAAGAACTTGTGAGGGCATTGTGAGGACTTTGGCTAGCCTTGAGCTAGCCAACTTTAGCTCAAGAGCATTCTAAACAAAGTATTGAACGAGCAACCTGATTTCATCTGACCACTTAGCCCGGGATGGGGAAAGAAATGATTTGCAGAGGACTCTGTTCTTCATAAATGAAGAAAAACTCAAAGATCTGGAAAATTCTCAGCTGGTCCATACCAAAAGGGATGAGAAAGTATGTTGGGGAAAGAACAAGGGTGTGGACACAGGACCATCTGATTGAGGAGATGGGCAGCTGTCTCAATAGAAGCTAGGACAGTTGCCCAAGACCATGGAAGAACGACCATGAAACCAACACAGACATTATCAGGGCTAGCCCTCCCATGGCAGGTTCAACAAGCCCTGGGAAGGAGGGAAGAAGAGATCAGAATGGGGCCACCTTTCTTGGCTGCCCAAGGTGTAGTACCAGCAGGAAAAGGTACAGTATAGGCTGTATCTGAAAGAATTCTAGGGCTATGGCCAACTCTGCCCAGAATTCAGACAATGTCCAGAAAAACACAGGCAAAGTACTCCATCACACACCAAGAATCACTGTAGGGGCGAGGCTACACTAGAGTGAGTCCTGCTGGAAACTTGGGAGCTCAGACTGAGCCTGCCAAAACTGCAGGGGCAAAGCCAGTACCCCAGCAGGGATGTAGGGCAGAGGAGGACCCCAAAGAGAATTAGCCTCAAGCCTTCATTAAGATCTAATGAAATCCACCCCACTGGGTTTCAGACTTGGCTTAGGACCTGTTACCTTTTCTTCTTTCCTGTCACTCCCTTTGGGAATGAGGATTTCAGTCACTTGTTTGCCCCAGCACCCCTTTTTGCAAACACATAAAACTTAATGCCATAGGTTCGCAGCTGGAGAGGAATGTGCCTCGGGTTGACCAGTACCCTGAATCTCACCCAGCCCTGATTTAAGTTTTGAAGATCTAGAATATGAAAATCCCTTGAGTTATAGAAGACACCTAAAAATAACTCCCTTGGAACTTTTAAAAAAATATATTAATATTCTGCCCTGGCAGGGTCCACAAACACCTGTCATTTATAACATTTCAAATCAGTCATATTGCCAGTGCTTTTAATATGAATAGACTTCTAGGATCTGGTTCTAAACGAAATCTTTAGATGAAAATTCACAGCTGGTGGGACTGCTGCCACCCTCATGAATTATAGTTATTGAATCCCGCAGTCATTATAATTAAATCCCAGTAATCAATGTTGACTGACTGTCACTGCCCATATGGTAAGGTACCATTTTACTGTATTAGGGAAACTGTCACTAAAATATAAGTAATATTAAAAACCTCCTCCATGGAAACCTTTCTACTCTTAATTATGTGTAGTCTTCGCAAGGTAAATTCTATTAAATTATTTCATGACATTGTTCTGGCTTCAGGGAAAACAGTTGGTTATATTGTTGGAGGCTACCCTCCCCTAAAGACATTAGTTTTGAATTTTTTAAGTCTGTTTGTATATAATTTTCTGAAAATGCACTTTTAACATGTTTGGTTGAACAAGTGTTGCAAAATGGAACCACTCTTTATTGCACAGAGAGAAAATTAAAGTTCATTAAATGCAAATGAGAATCCTAGTACCGTCAGACGAGCTTCCTGTGTTTCCCTTGGTCTGCAAGGGGAGAGTGTCACACTTTTCTTCTCACCTTGACACCCTCAACTCCTCCCCTACTCCAACCCCTTCTCAGGTGATGACTTGAGGACAATCAGACAATCTAAAGAAAACCAGTAATTACACTTCCCAGCAAATTTACCACATATTGTAACCATAGCTATCACAACCAATTCGTCCAAACCGAGCTGCTTCCAAGAAATAAGATCTTACACTTCTGGAAGTTTAGAATCCAAACTCCATCTCAGAGAGCCAAGGTCAAGCTTTTAGCAGGGTGCCATTTCTTTCTGAAAATCGCATGGGAGAATCTGTTGGCTGGCTGTTTCCAGTTTCTAGGGGCTCCTGCATTTTTTTTTGGCTCAAGGGGTAGGGTTGTATCCTCTATGCTTAAACTGGATTCAACTCTTGGATTTTTTAACACCAATTATTCCATCAATATAAGATAAAATGGAGATACATAGGCTGAGTCTAGCTTCATCAAAACATCATAATCACTTGGAAATTAAATGATTGTTCATAGGACAAATAAAATGTAAATAAACTTTCAAAGGCTTAAAACATTAAGAAGATAGCCAACCTTTGTAATGGGTGCTTCCCTATTCTGCATTTTCTAAAATATTGAAGATACTGCTGAAGTGTCCTAAGTTGAGAGTCTTTTGCACATAGTATGCATTACTAAGTCACTTATAACTCTTCAACTGTGTGAACAGTGCTCTAGGATTGCCAGGAGAATATTTTAATAACATGCAAAATCCAGTATCAGCATTGCAAAACCCCAGATAAAAACATGCCATGTCAACCTTGCAAAATGCAAATGTGAGTTTGCAAAAAAACAAGCGAAGGCTTGCACAGTGGAGCTCTTTGGAGACTACATTATACAGGTCCAATTAAAAAGCATAATATTCTACAAATGCCTTGAAATGCATATCTTCTTGGAAATTTATGAGGAAAACTTTAAAATGCTCTTAACATTAACAACTGAAAATGTTAGTTTTCAAAGATTTATTTATTTGAGGGGTGAGTGGTAGGGAGAGAAGAAGCGAATCTTTGAACAGATTCCCAAGGAATGGGGAAACCAGTATGGGACTCTATCTTCCCAACTAGAGGGTCATGACCTGAGCTGAAACCAAGAGTTAGAAGCTTAAGCAACTGAGCAACCTGGCCTCCCAGCATTTATAAATATTTAGCTCCTTTGCTATGATTAGTGTTTGATATAATTAGGTACACATACAATCAAAGTTCCATGAAATAGTGGTTTCCTCTCTGTAGTTAACTAGAAAACCTTTAGTATGGATAGACAAAGATGGCGGCCCAATGGCAGCCATGCTCCCATTTACTCCTTGAAGTCCCAGTCCCTACCTGCTTCCCAACTCAAGATGGCATTAAAGCCTTCATTGCCCAACGACCTGGGTGTCCCCATAGTCTTCTATGCAATCAAGTTTAATTTTTCTCCTGTTCAGCCTCATGTCTATTTTTTCTTAGACCAAAGAAACCTCAGGGTAGGGAGAAAACAGCAGCAATCCATCTCCGGGCTTTCTTATCTCAGGCACAGTGTTTTTTTTTCTCAACACCCCACTGTTCATTAATGCCCTGAATCTCTGAAAAGGCCGTGCACCCCGCGTTCCTACAACACAGCTGCATTTGCAGGCAGGCCCCACAGGTGATCACGGTCGAGATTGCCTACCACAATTTTCTTGGAGGAAGCTAATGACAGTCAATACAAATTAGAGCAATTTCCTCAGGATGAGAAGTTAACCTGCTCGACTCTTGCCCACGGGGAGGGGTTCGGGGTGGTTATAGGTTTTGAAGAGCCTGAATCTTCGCGACCTTAAACATGGGCTCTGGGGTCAACGGTGAGCGGCATCTCTCATTTTCCTACTTATCCTGGCAAGGGTTGGCGAAGCTGTTTATTCAACTCATTACCCTAAACACACTGAATTGCTATCATTTAGATATAAAAGTTGTCAAGGCTGTACCACGTGTACGATGTGCTGTTTTCATGTTAAAAAGGCAGGCATCAAGCTATGTCTATTCAATTCAATACAGTCTCTGTAACGAGCTCTCCTCTTGGTGCAAACTTCCTACTGTGAACCCAGGGAACGGAGCTAGGACCAGAGGAGGCACTCGGAGCAGGACAATGCTATTGGAACTGACAACATTCTGCTTCTATTTTGCAAGAATAACACAGAGAGCTACTACACGTTAAATATTGCAATGATCTCTTCATGCGAGTTTCTCCATGGTGCTTGGGATTTGTTGATAGAAGGTCATTTCTTCAGTCCCTAACCTGCTGTACAAATGTTCAGTGAAAGTGGCAAGAAATTGAGAAGGAATAAAGGAAGGGTAGAAATGGACTGAGAAGGGAAGGAAATCTAGCAGGAGGTTCAGGAGGAGGACAGATATTAACTAGATATTGGAGAGTTCAGTGGAAGCATTGGAGACGGAGCATTTAAGTTCTGGCTCGAAATACTGGCTGGCTTGTTGTTGCAGGAAGGGAGGGATGAAGAACACAGGAATGAATCAATCCCTATTTTAGGAAGAAAGAACAGCATTGGACTTGATTTGATGGAGAGATACAGACCTTTATCCAATACTGCAAGGTGTGGGTTTCAAACCCTCGTCTGAAGATGTTGCACAACCAGAACTAGGGGGAATACAAGTATGATCCCGGAGAATCAGGACAGCATTCAGACTTGGAGCCATTTGGGGGATGTCGTGGGGTGGAAATTTATTTTAGGAAGGTGGATATCAAGAGCCCATTACCCGTGGTCCTATCTGGCATCCCTGCTGTATCCATTTGCATTTATGGAGAGAGGAAATCATGTAAAGCGTCTACTCAATCTGTCTTCCTAGTCACAGAAATTTGTCAGTGAGATGAGAGGTCTCATTAATGCCAATATTCTGCATCTGGCACAGGCTTTCTCAAGCTCAGGACCACGGAACTGAAAGGCATGGAAGTTGGGTCGATGGTAACTGCTGGCCTGCTAGCCCTCAAGAAGAAAAACCCGAGGATCCTTGGAGGAACGTAGATGACTAATGGACTCTATGATGAAATAGATGATAGGGCAAGGTAGGGCAGGAAAACAGGGAAACTATGATGTAGATGATCTTTAAGCTTTAGCCATGGGAGTCTGAAATATTTTTGAGTTCTTGTTCTCGACACAGAGAGGTCCCCCACATTCAACACCAAACAATTCTTGGGCATAACTAGAATGTCCTACATTACAACCCAATTCTGACACCTTCTTCACAGAGATAGTGTCAGGGTCCACAGGTTAAGGGCTTAGTCCTATGAGGCTGCCCCCCCACGCCCCACTTTAGACACCAGTCATATACCCCAGGCTCCTGACTGGATGGCTATAGATTGTCGGTTCCCACAAACTCCTTCTCTCTTAAGTTTAATTAACTTGCTACCATGGCTCACAAACCTCTGGGAAATACTCACCTGCATTCACCAGTGTATTAGAGGAGAGGAGACAGGTTGTGAATCTAAAGAAGAGAGTCGTAGGGGAAGGTCCAGAACAAAGGAGCTTCCCTCCCTGTGGAGTTCGGCACCTGGCTCAGCAGTGCATGAAAGCATTCTAACCCTATGGGACTGTGGAAGGGTCCAGAAATGCTCCTATTGGGTTTTTATAGAGGCTTCATTGCAACGTCATGAGTGACTAAGCCACAGACCATTGGCTAGTTCAACCTCTAGCCAACGTGAGGAGGTGGGACTGAAGGCTCCAACTCTCTAATCACCTGGTTGGTACTCATGGCAACTAACCCATGGCCGTGGAGGGGGGTGGGGTCACAAGTCACCTGCATTAGTAACAAGACACCCATTTCTCCTTCTGACTCTGAAGCATTTTCAGGAACTGCAGATGAAGACCAAACACATCTAAGAAGTATATTTGGGTCATGTAAATAACCAGGTATGCATGTCTTGTTAAACCATGACAGCTGGCCCCACCTGCAGTGTTTCTGATTGATGAGATGTTGCTCACCCAGGATCTACACAGCAGAAACCACTTGTGGAGTCTACATTACATCATCGAATTAATTCCACCTGGAGGAAGACGGGCTGACCTTGCATCCTCTATGGGCCCACCAGTGGATAGGACATCCCTGGATGGGGGGACACCAGAACCTCCTAGATTCAATGGGCCAATTAAAGCACAAAAACCTATTCTCCAGGAAAGGAGTAATTTCTACGGGAGCCCTTAGCCATCAAGGGAGCCCTTGGCCATCAACATATCACTGCTGGGGCTGGGTATTACAATTATACTTAGATTTCTTTACTATTACAATGATATGGGGTCGAAAATACAGATGATCCTATTTGTGCATAAGAGTGACCTAAGGGCTTTTACATACTCGTTTTTGTCCCGAGTTTCTGTTTGACTTGCATGAATTCCCCCCTAGTTTTCAACATGGCTTGCAATTAGTAGACAGCTTGTTGTCAATAAATGAGTATTGAATGCCCTGTGGTAACAAGAGTTTCTCAACCATGAATCTTATTCTGTGGGCTCTCTTTGTCAAACCCTGTGGGACTATCACAGCGAGTTATTTTCCCACAGACCTGTGGTAGTTTGGGAAGTCTGGTATGTTGGACAAGTCAGTTTTACGGACGTATAATTTGCCTGTGAGGACTTTTGGGAGGTGAATAAAATATTTTCTGTCTTGCTTGTGCTGGGGGTGATGCGACTGTCTTCTTTCGTTTGGTTTTGATTTTTTTCGATAGCATTGCCTCTGACACACTAAAATAAACTCTGGCTAAGATCTGAGTGACAACCCACAAAGCCAACAATACCTACGTTGCTAGGTACTACTACCTAGATTGTGCTGATGTGGTCAATGGGGTGAGGTAGAGAACATCACTTCTACTCAGTAAGAGCTTTGACCCGTTCTTCCTTTTGGCAACAACCACGTGAAGCAGAGGTTATGATGGCATTTTTCAGATGAGAAAACTGAGGGTCCTTCATAGAGGTGCCCGGCTCACAGGACCATAAGTGATGGAGCTGACGGGACTCCCAGAGCTCAATGAATGAAGTGACACACAAGGAAGGTTAACGAAGCTATATTTGGGGATATCGCAACCCAAGATGAGAAGTGATCTTTTAGAGTTAAAATGCCAAGATGAAGGCACTCCTTATCACGCTAAGCTTGTGAAAGTCACAAAATCTGAGCCCAGGGTTCACCTACATACATAATCGTCCTACCTATATTTTCAAATAATGCTTCACCGGAAGGTCACCATTATCTTTTCCTTCATACCATCTGTTGATCACTTTGGTTTACACTTGAAAGGAGACACGTGTCTAGTGAACGGACACGTGAAAACGTAAACACCAAAAATCAGGGAATCCAGGTGCTAATTCCACTATAGTTTATCTGTACGATTACGGGTGGGTTATGTAATGTTTCTGCAGCCTCAGTTTCTGGGAAATGATGTGAAGTTATTGGATGAGAAGTGTTCCCTTGAAGACTAAGGAAGGCAATGAGTTTGGAAGCAATGGGCTTATGGCGCCATATATAATTTCCTTGCTTTTCCTTGCAGGAGGCATCCAAGGTGCTGTGGGTTGGGTGGGTGGTGGATCTTGTGGACACTTCTCCTTAAGAACATCTTTGTTTCACCTCTAGGTATGAACTTGTTTTTTTCTCCTGTTTCTTTCTTGTTCTCCACTTCTGCTCTGTTCACTCTAGGCCGTGGTTGACTTTCTATATTGCCAAAGTCAGCAACATTTTCACAGCTTTTCTCTACACTCTTTCTGAGGTTTAGCATTGACACTATCACTCTAAAGCTACAAACAAAAGCAGTGAACAAATTTCTCCTATGTTTCATAGTGTCTAGTCTACCTCACTTCATTGACATTGATGTCGCCATTTTATTTACAAATATGGTATAGTTTACACGCTCAGCATTTACAGGTGTGTACCGTGCCATGGTCAAAGCACATCTCAGGCTACAAGGACCCATGGGTGTCCCAAATTAGGAATACACCATGCTCAAAATTTACGCCTGCAAAACTTTCAGTTGGTGCACGATATACGTGATGTCATGTCTTGACGTTGCTAGGAAAGGTGTTTGTGTAACAAGTGCACACTGGATTGTGTCTTAGGAGATAGATCACTGGTGGCAAAGATGTAGTTTAATTTTTCAAGCATTGGGTGGGAAGCTTAAAATTATTCCTGGACTGTTCTCAACAAGGCAGAATTATTCAGATACGACCTCTTTTTATTTTATGAGGATAGTTCCCAAACACCCAGCTCATGCACTCTGTTTTGTCTTAATGCTGCCTGATGCGTGGCTGCTGGTTTTATCTGTTGGTGTGTCCTACATTTGGGGGAGAATAGAATAGAATAGAATCTCTCTCTGTGCAGCTTAAATGGGTGTGTCTGTGTGTGCGCACGCACAGTGTGGGAGGTGTGTGTCCACCATTTTCAGTAAAGTTGTTTTACTGAAAATATTTTGATTATAGAGGTTGTAGTATATTTTATGGAGAGCTCGGGACTCTGGGTATTGCCCCTGAGAGAAAAGTATACATTTTTGGTTAAAATGAGTCTTCAATTTCAGGCAAATCAACTGCCATGTTGATTTGTATTTATTTATTTATTTATTTTTGGGTCATAGCATCAAGTGTGTCCAAACAAGTCTCTGATCCTATTACCACTGAATTTCCCCATATGAAGAGGACAATGCAACGGGTTTATTTCCAGCACACTGAGGTGTGCTTTGTTCACACTGAATTAAACATGTTTGGATTCGACTAAAGTTTTTGCATTGAGCACTGCCCCAGAGCAAAGGTTTGGGTAGATAAACCATATAGATTTTATAAAGATAGACTAGAGTCCCCGGTCTCTAGGAGCTTGCAAGCCAGCAGGAAAAATCATCCTCACTTCCAAAGAAACCAACTTAGGGCAAGTTCGTCTTTGTAATGCCTGTGGCTTTCTTTCTTCCTTGCAATCTCTCTGCTCCTTCCTCCTACCTCTGATGGAACTAGGACTGCCTAGAAGAAACAGCATCTCCTACGTGCCATCTGCCACAAAGCAGCTACACACCTTCCGTTCCTTGTCAAGTGTATTGATATCCAAACAGACAGGACTCTGGGTTCTGCTTCTCTCCAACTGTCCGCACACCTGTGCTCCGGAAATTGAGCCATTCGCGATGAGGAGCACATCAGCAGAAACTGTCTGATGGGCCCTGAAAGCAGCCCGTTAATGAGTGTGGCTCTCTGTTTATGGCTGCAGTCGAGTGTGCACTGGGTTTCAATCAACACTTCAAAGAAACTGCTGCGGCCGCCGGGGCAGGAAGCTGGGTGTTGCTTTTTATCCTCAGCCAGTATTCGTTGACCTCCTGTCACTGAAGGGGTGCCTGGTGTTCATGTCAGCGCATTGTTGTTCGTGAGACTGGGGAGGATGTCAGGACGGAGGGGACAAGGCACAGGGCACGCAAATTAATGTTCCATCACTTCTCTTTCTTGGCTTAAGACCTCGTGTGAGAGAAAAATCCTCAAGGCAGAGGGAATAAAAGGAGGCTAGGAGTGTTTGCATCCTTTATGTAGGAATTCCTTCCTTTGGTTGAAGGGGACCTCACTGCCACCACCAGCTCCTTCCAGATGCTTTCCTGCTCGCTGTCTATTTAAACATTTGGACACTCCAGCACAGTGTTTACCTGTGGGTTCTGAAGACATCTCGAATCATGTACATTTTGACATAGGTCACTACAAAGTGGAGTACATGTTCCCAAAAATGTGGTTGGGAAGTAGGAGTCCCGTCTCCAGTTCAAGGGCCATTGAACGTAGACGTTCCTACCTCTTCTGCCTGGTCACCAGATCCAGCAGAGAGGAAAGCCCAGTCCAGCCATGCAAGGCTCTGGAAGGAGAGCCCATACAGGAGAGCAGAGCAGGAACAGAGGATTTGCTGTTTGCCAAGATCCCTGTGGAGCAGAGGGACTTGCAAAACCAAAGGCTTATCTGGGATTAATTTCCAGAAGGTGGATCCAGGGACTCTATATCTAAAGAAACATCCTGGATGATCCTTCCTCACATCCACTTTGACAGCTGCTGCGTCAGTAAATATGAGATGGGCATCGGGTTTGCAAACAAAAACAAATACAACAACGACAACAGCAAAAAAACCCCAAGAAGCCCAAAACAGGTTCTGTTTCTCTGGAGAACCCTGAGCAACCAATCTCCTACCTCCAACACAATCTCCTACCACGAATCCCACCCCATTTAATCTACCCTTTCTCAGACTCTGTTGTGTTCCCATCAGACACTCATTGAGATCATGTTTCCTGTCCCTAGATGAGAATTCATCTCATGGTTCCTATTCAACTGGAAGCATCTACTAGTATGGACGTGCCCTGATGGCCTTGACAATTTTTACAGGGATGGGCACCGGCTTCACATTTTTAGAGGTAACAAACAATAGCAATAAAATATGTAGGCAGTCATATAAAGTCTGTTGCCATAAAATCTGCATCTGTCTCCTATATTCCAGCATCACCGAGAGAAATGTAATGTGGGTTCTAGAGGTAAGGTCAAATTTTCAAATAGCCCCATTTCAAAAAGAAAAAAAGGCATAGCAGACATTCATTTTAAAAATGTAATTCATTGAGCCCAGTGCAAGAAATAGTAGAATTTCAACAATCAGGATGAAGCACCATAAATGGGGTAATCTATATTCTTTCTTCACTAATAATCCCATGGTATTAGGTGAGTATTTTAGATTCAGAGCTGTTTTATCACATCGTGCATAGACTGTGCAACACTCTTTTCATGGGGGAGCGTCAGTATTCCAGAGGACAGAATCCTAAAAACAGAAATCCAGAATCTCACAGCATGGAGACTTAAAGAAAAAAAAAATATATATATATATATATGTATATATCTATATGTTCATGATTTATTTGAGAGAAAAGAGAAGCAGGGGTAGGGGCAGGCAGAGGGAGAGGGAGAAGCAGGTTCTCCATGGAGGAGGGAACCCCACTTGGGGCTCAATCCCAAGACCCCAGAATCATGACCTGAGCTAAAGGCAGGTGCTTAACTGACTGAGCCACCCAGGTGCCCTAACGTGAACTCTTGTAACTCTGATATATCCCAGGTTTTGCGAATGTTCAAACATGTGCTAAGCATTCTATAAACTTAGAGTTCACCACACTTCCTGCTCATGTAAACACTTCACGAAGCTTTGGTAGGATACTGTGAAGGAATAACCTTGGGGAAACAGTACAGGTGAGTCTGATGAATAAATATCCCCAGATCTACGAACCCTGGAACAATCCAGAACCTCATATGAGACACAGGGCTTTTCGTTCTGGCCGAAGGCAACACCAGATGTTGCTTTTCCTGTTAATTTAGGCATCATGAAGTTGGTCATTAGGATGTTATTAAAAATTGACTAGGAAAGAGAATCCCACAGTCACAGACGCAGTAAATCCTAAATCCATCTCCTTACTCCACCGCCCGCTCCATGGTTAAACTCCCCTCAGGTCTCTGATGACCTTCAGTAGTTAATATTATTAATATTAATATTAAATGAGTCTTTAGGGTCACAGAACATCTCATCTCATTTTAATCGATGAAGGAGAAGCTCCCTTATGGGGAGACATAAAAATAGAGTTGACGTCACCCCCATGATGAGAGTGTAATTAAGCCACTAGACTTCAAATGAATGGAACTCATCAATTTGCCAAAAGGGGCATTAGAGATATCTAAGGAACCTCATAAAGCCCACCTTATTTCCTGTCTGCAGACAAGGCCACCACGGCCGTAACGAGGATGTGAAGGATGATACCAAAGTTGACGGAGTTCAGAGCCATGGTTTTCCTAATAGTAGACATGATGGAGCTGGGCAGAAGAATACCCAAGACGCCTAATCATTGCACAGGGGGCTCATGGCATCAAAGCAAAGCGCCAGTGCCAGACACCATTCAAGCCCGTCAGAATCAGTGCAGTGCACACGGCCAGTCTATGTACCTGGGGGGCACCTTCCTCTCATCGTTGGAACGTCCCAGTGAGTCACCATGGGATTGGACGGACAGAAGAACAGAAACGCGCTACATGAAGGGAACAAGTTACTGACCTTGGTCCGCCAGTTTTGATTCTTGGAAGACATGAGACTATGGTTTATGGTTCGTTCCGGAGTGGGGAAGGTGGATATCCTTGTTTTACGAATTTAAAGGGTAAAGATAAAAAGATGAGGAGACAGCTTTGCGGGTTTGGGAACGGTCACGGATTTGTCTGTGACAAAGGACTTGCTTTGCTGGGTTTCTGAAGCAGAATTGCCTTGGAAAAGGTAAACGTCCAGGACACACAAATCACTTATTTTTTCCCACTTTACCAAGGATTAATGGACAAATATAATTGCATATACTTAAGGTGTACATGATGATGATTTGGGACATATGTTGTGGAATGATCACCAAGATGAGGGTAAGCCCAACAAACACTCAGACACCTAAATTTTTGTGTGTATGTGTGGTGAGAATGCTTGCCATCTATTTTTAGCAATTTCCTTCCTTTTTTTAAAAAATCTTTTTTTGTTGTTTATTTTCATTTAAAAGATGAAGAGAAAACATGAGCAGGAGGAATAGCCAGCAGAGGGAAAAACAGCCTCTCCACTGAGCTGGGAGCCCAACAGTGGACTCAATCCCAGGACCCCAAGATCATGACCTGAGCCCAAGGTAGAGGCTTAACCAACCGAGACACCCAGGCGCCCCTCGCTGTTTGTGTTTTAGATCCTACACAGAAGCAAGATCACAAGTAAATATTTGTCCTTCTCTGTCTGATGTATTGCACTCAGCCTAATGCCTTCAAAGACTATCCTTTTGTCCCAAAGGGCAGGATTTCCTCCTTTTTTTAATGCCTGAATAATATTTCATTTTATATATACCACATCTTCTTTGTCCATTGGCACAGATGAACACACTTAGGTCATTCCAGGTTTTGGCTGTTGTAAATATTATTGCAGGGAACGGGGGTGAGGGCAGATACACTTTCAAGATAGTGATTTTTACCCGCTTTGGGTAAATACCCAGAGTGTGCTTGTTGGATCCCGTGGTAGTTCTATTTTTAATTTTTTAAAAGATCCCCCACACTGTTTCACCTTGTGAAATAAAGAGCTCATTCTAATTGACATCTTGCTCTGTAAGCCACGGTGCAATCAGTTTGACATTCCTACCCTCACAGCTTTCCATGATGAGACCACGGTTATCCCTGTTCTACAGATAAGAAAATCCAGGCTCGAACAGATTTTACTATCTTCGACACTCTGCTAAGTGTCCAAACCCAGACCGTTACCTGAGTCCCCTGGGTTTAATTTTTCTACCCTACTTCCAAAAAGAAACGTAAAATAAGAATCTTAGGCTGAGTGGGGAAAGAAAAAAAAAAAATCATTTCCATAGTTTACAACCCTGTATGGTTCCCTAAGGTGATGATTTTAAAGAGACAGATTTGCAGAGGAGACGGTGGGGGTTATCGGTTGCCAGGGATAGGAGATGGGGGTCTGTGACGGGGTCTGTCATGGAGAGCTTGGTGGTGGTCAATAGCTTTGCATCTTGATGGTCTAGAAAGTCACATACAAAATCACATAGCACTATGCACACGGACACACGCCGGTGCATACAAAAGTGCTAGAAATAAAAGAAGGTCTATGGTGATATGACGATATCAATGTCTATTTTCTGGTTGGGATATTGTACTACAGTAAAGCCAGATGGTTAACCTTGGGACAAACGACTGAAGCGTTCTTTCCACCACCTACAGGCTTCTCTGTTTTTATGAATTTGTTTGCAACAGCCGGTGAATCCCTAATTTTTCAAAATAAAAAGGTTTTAAGGGTGTTCCATTTTCACCTGAGATCAATTATGGCTTAGCTTCATTACGGCTTTTCAGCCAAAGGAATTAAAAAGGGGGGTGGATGTGTGACAATTAGCCTTTTATAATAATAATAATAACTCGCCCTTAGAGATTAAAAATGGTAATGAAATTCCTGCACCTGTACGGGGTCACTCAAAGGGGACTTCAAGACCTATAGAACATTTTCACATGGTAGCAACAGAACGTGTCAATTTTTTGCCATAGATAAAATGTATCTTTCAATAATTCAGAAAAAAATAGTAATATCGCTCTATCTGGGAAAGTGGTATCCCTATGCTACTGTAACAAACACAGCTACAAAGTTAGTGGTGTAACCTGACACAAATTTGTTATATTGTAACATGGGAAGTCTAATGGCGGTCCGGAGGTCCAAAGACCGTGTTCCCTCTTGAAGGTCTCTTTCCTGTCATTTCCAGCTCCCAGAAGCCACACGCTTCTCCTGTCTTGCAGCCTTTTCCTTCATATCACAGACTCTTCCAAGCTCTTTTTCTGGTTTCTGCTTCCTTCCTCCCTTCTTCTCAGGGCTCTGACTCCCTTGCCTCCCGAGGTACTCTCTCCGTCTCACGATTCTTGACATAATCACACCTGCAAAGTCTCTTTGATCCTATGTACTAAAGTATACACAAATTTGCAAACTTAGGGCATGGACATCTCCGAGGGGTAATTACTCAACTCTCCAGAGGGAAATCAGAAAAGATCTCATCAAGAAAAAAATTTGATGTTGCCTTGAATAATAAGAATTATGGGTAAGCCAGTGCAGGAAGATGCTGGCCAAGTCCATGCAGTTAGAGCTAGAATGATGGTTGGGCACAGATTTTAATTTTTCATGGTTTCTAGCATTGCCTCTTCCTCACTGGAGTAGTTATAAGCCTTCAAAATGTACAATATCATTCAATTTTGATATAATTCAATCTCTAGAGAATCACTGTGGATTCCATATAGAGTGGAAGAAAACGAGCTTCAGGAATTTTAAGTATTAAGGCTTCATGAGTCGGTAATGGGAGGCTAGTTTGGGGACCCCTTTTTCTGTCCTGAGACCCAAAGAGCTGCGCAGAGCTGGTGGGACAGGAGGGAGTCAAGATCTGTGTACCACGCAGGACAAAGCGAGGGAGTTTTTGAGAATGCCGACAGTTCTGGATCACACATGGGTGTCTAGTCCATGATTCCTGACGCGTGTGCCAAGGTAAGGAGAGACCCAAAGCACGTATGGTGACTTTCAATCCTGCCCTTTGTGCACTGCGTCAGAAGGGCTTGCCCCATAGAGGCTGAAGTTAAAATTCAGGATTGGAATGCAAATACAAACACACAGAAGGAGAATGTTTGCAGAGAACATGCCATCTGAGAAGTATCAACTGTCTAGTCAGAAAACACATTCTCTTGTTTTCAAGGCATCTGCGTTGCCGAAACAGCTTTCCAGGTGTGACCGTATGAAGGTTCTTCAGACGCCTGCCAGCTGGAAGCAGGGACCCAGGTGTGGAAGCTGACACCTCGCTGCTAGCAGATTTTCAGGAAAGCTACGGGGTGTGCGAGGCTGGGGTTTTCTTGGAGCACGGAGGGATCATGAAGACATGGGCTGCTGTGCTCTCTTTTCCAGCCACGAAATAAAAGGTGACATTATTTCACCGGAATTGATTGAAAGTCTCCTCATTCAAGCACTCTCAAATGTCGTGGCCGTACTAAAACATTTTCCAGTCCCAGCCTGGGGGGCAGACATGCAAACACACCCCTAGGCTTCCGTGTACCACTTGAGGATTCGTAATGAAGGAGGTGCATGGAGATAAACGCGCAAAATATTCAAGCATGGTAGACTTGGGAGCCTTCCTCTCATCCTGATGAGAATATATCCAGCTCCATCTGGCAGGCATCAGACTGACTTAGCTGATCTCCAGCAGGACATGTTTTTTTTTTCTTTTCTGTGACTTTGGTCTTGCCCTGTTTTTCTCTCACCCGTTGTATTTTTCCAAATATACTGGATGACGACTCCTGGGTGTTTACGACCTAGAGCGGACTTGGGCGTAGGCTACCAGTGTTTCTCAAATGTCATCTACACGTCGAACACTGTTAACGCACGGATTTTGATTCTCCAGGTGTCTTTCTACCACGGTCCTGCGTGATATCAAAGTTGCCATCTTGGAAGAGAAGCCCACAGGTAGGCCAATAGAAAGAGATGCCACTTGAAACGGTGAAAAGACATTTCTTTATAAGACTCTGTGGGTGGAGTTCTATCATGGAAATGGGTATTCCAACACTGACTCTACAGAGTTCACACCTTGGGGTGCCAGATTCCCTCAAATGTGGTAATGCAGATGATATGTAATAAATGTACCATGAGAAGAGGAGAAATCAAAGTACCAGTCTATGTATCATCTATCCATCCATCCTCCATCCATCCATTCATCCCTGCTCTCCATCCATTCAGTTTTCTGTCTACCCATCCAACATCTACCCATTCATTATCCATCCACCCACCCATCCTTCCAACCACCCACTGTTTCCCTTCACTCCGTCCATTCAATCTTCTATCTATCCAACCAACACCGATCTATCCATCATGCATTCACCCAACCATCCATCCTTCCT
Source organism: Mustela nigripes (assembly GCF_022355385.1). Classification (NCBI taxonomy): domain Eukaryota; kingdom Metazoa; phylum Chordata; class Mammalia; order Carnivora; family Mustelidae; genus Mustela; species Mustela nigripes. The sequence continues at coordinate 121,046,770 of NC_081575.1, read as the reverse complement.
CTTCCCTCCATTCAATTTTCTTTCCTTCCTTCCTTCCTTCCTTCCTTATCTATTTCTCTAACATCTACTGATCTACCCAATGACCCTTCTATCATCTATCATCTTGGCATATAGGTATATATGTACACAAACATGAACCATAATACGAGAGCCCATAGTCCATTTTTTTTCCAAAAAAAAAAAATGGACTTTGTCAAAGAGTTGAGAGAAATATGGAAATAAATACAGCAACAGGAGAGTTTTGTTAGGATAAACTTTGGGTCCTTGCACCAAGCGTGTGTATCTTAAATATGAGGTAGGCAGCCCTTCAAACTCAAAACACCTGGGCCTTCCTCCTTGCCATCATCCTTTAGAAAAGAAGTGAGAAGAAAGTACCTAGCTGCTCTAGGTTGGCTCTGTTACATGCATAGCCATGGACTATAATAAGAAAGAGAACTTAGAAATTAAACTCTACCCATTTTATTGACAATGCTTTCTCCAATATGATTTCTCAGAGTGCACAACATGCCAGACATCTTGTAGGTTCCTAATCCACAAAGAGGTGGGCACCAGGACTGCCTAGTAGAGGAAGCAGGTGCCAGCACATTCCTATCTCACTTGTCTTCTGCATGCTTGTTGATGATCACTACACTGAAAAGGATTCTTGGTACCACAGGGTCCACAATCTCATTTTTTAAAATCTCTGGACATCTTTCTTTTGAATTCCTACATGCTTTCTCTGAATCTTCTCCACTTTTGGTATGTGGATTATTTCAGTATCACTTGGAACTTTAAATACTCTGTAATGTTTCACTTATGTTAAAGAAGGTATATTTAAAATAATTTGGGTGACAAATTATTTGTCATTGGCTGGTTCAGTTGGTAGAGCACACGACACAATCTTGGGGGCATGAATTTGAGCCCCACAATAGGCATAGAGATTACTTAAATAAATAAACATGTTGAGGGGTGCCTGGGTGTCATATATGGTTGAGCAACTGTCTCTTGGTTTTGGCTCAGGTCATGATCTCAGGTAATTGTCCTGGGATGAAGCCCACCTTGGCTTCCACACTCAGCAGGAAATTTGCTTCAGATTCTCTCTCTCCTTCTCCCTCTGTCTGCCCCGTCCTGGCTCTCCCTCTAAAATAAGTAAATCTTTAAAAAAGAAAGAAAGAAAGAAAGAAAAAGAAACTTTTAAAAAGATGAAGGCTTAAAAAATAGTAATAAAGTAATTTGGATGACACAAATGTCCAAAATTCTATTACCAACACTTCCTGAGAGAAAACATTAAAATGCAAAGACGAATATCCAGTTAATTGATCTCATATAAAATCCACATTTGTCTTTCAGTTTCTATAAAACGGTTTAAAATATAGAAAGCTTTGGGATGCCTGGGCGGCTCAGTCAGTTATGCATCTGCCTTCGGCTCAGGTTGTGATCCCAGGATACTGGGATCAAGTGTCAAGTCAGGCTCCTTGCTCAACAGGGAGTCTGCGTCTCCTTCTGCTTCTCCCCCTGCTTGTACACACGCTCTCTCTGACAAATATTTTTTTAAAAATTTTTTTTAAAAAGTATATAGAAAGCTTTGACAAAATCTAGGAGCCATCGGTCTAGACACATCTTTTCCTCTAGGTCAACCACAGAGTTGCCTTCCTTGACGCTTTATGGCATTTATGATGGGCACAATTTGCGGGGACCCTCATTCCCAACGGGCGTCTGTGGATAGAATTGCAGGTGCTAAATTGTAATGAACAACCATCTCTGTTGCATGCAAATGTTTGCACCTGGAAACGTTGAGGCATATTTTTAGACATGTATTTAAAACTTCACTTTTCATGTTAAGTGCATTTCATGTGCCCCTAAGATTATCTGACTCTCCTTTTTCCAGATGGTATATTCAAATGTTAGCACTATTGGTGATCTTCGGATACCAATATTCTTTCCAATTATTTTTTTTTTTATTAATTGAGGATAAGATTTGGCTAAAATATATTTGTCATGTTCAAACGCCCTTATCAAATATCAAGAAGGAAAAAAAAATCATAGGTGTGTTAGAAAATTGAAAACTACTCAAAATATATGTTTCAGACATTTTCCTCATTCAAAATATTTTAAATATCCTCTGCCTGCTTCCTAATAATAAATAATGAATCAGGTCCTTACCATTTTTAGGATAGTCAATGCCTTCCTTTGTGTTTGTAAGAGTCCGAAGATGAACACAAGTGTTGAGACATAAGATGATGTTTAAAAAGTGTTTTAAAGATGTGACATATTTTCTGTGAGGGAGAGAAAAAGAGGCATTCACGTTGGTTACTGCATGATCAAATGAGAGGGGAATCTCAAGGGTCCTATCAGCGGGGTTGATAGAAACATGCTTTAGTAAAAGTGGTTTGAAACATTCACCACTACTAACCCGACTACCACATCACAAGCACTATTTGGGCTATTCCGAGTGCTGTTAGTACTGGTCCCACAACGGGACTAACCTTTCTATCCGGTGTCATTCTCAGGGCTGTGTCTCCAGTAACTCATTCAGTCCTTGGGCCAATCCCGTTGTAGGCAGTATCCCCATCCCAATATTATGGAAGGAATTTACCACCTCTGGTGGCATGGTCTTGTATAAGCCATGCTTGTGGATTCCTGCTGGTCCTTGCTGTGTCACACTCTACATGCATCTGCTCATTCCAACTGCTTGCCCTATAAATGTTAAGAGGCAGCATGAGATGGGAAAATGGCGGTATCCTAATGGTTGCTAAGCTGCTGTCATCACCAAGTAAGGTCACACACTGGGGCTGCCTCTCTGGTCATACCCTGTCTGATCTGGCCAAACAGATGGTCCACACCCTAGAGGGACTCAGTGGTAGCTACTCAAGTTATGGGATGTAAGAAGTGTTAGTGACGTGAAAAATTAGCATGATATATATTTTTAAAACCCTTTGAAGGTGCAGATTGTATATCTAAAGTAAAAAACAGGGGCATTAGGCTGGCTCAGATGATAGAGCATGCTACTTTTAATCAATCTCAGGGTGGTGAGTTCTAGCCCCACATTGGGCATGAACATTAAATAGCTAACTAACTAAGCAACTGAATGAAGGAATGAAGTAAAATTATCTTTATTTTGAGAAACAATTTTTAAAACACAATAGGCACGTATTTCAAGTTGTGGATGATTTATGTTATGACTTTGAAGAATTCACTGAATATTTGAAAATGAACATATTTTACAATTATGATAATATATTTAAACCTATGGGTATTTATGTTTGATTTGCACTACCTTTGGTTGTGGGCATAGAAATAAATGCACCAACTTCCCCAATTTCTCCAATCCATTTTAAACCGAATGATTTAAAATTTCTAATTTAACAAAAGTTTTTTTGGTATACTATTATATTAATAAGTTACTAATTTTCACTGTGTTTATAATGTCTGAGTTCCCTTTAAGAAGGATATCCATGAGTGAAATAAAAAAAGAAATAAAAAATACAAGAAAGTGCGTGGATATCATATCTGGAGGATAAAGGAAACCATTAATGAAACCAGTAATTTTTCAAAAATGATACTGCAACTGGTTTGTTGAAAAACGTGCATCTTTACTCACTTGTGTCTATATATCCTAGGTTGACTATTATTATGCACAAAACAGTTTTATTTACCCCTTTATAAATGCTTTTTAAATTTTTCACACTCCTTAGATGACTTTGCTGGTAGAACTAAGTGATTTTGAAATTACAGGAGCTTTCAACTGTGAAATTTAAATGGGTTCCAATGGGAATTTTTCATTAAGCTTTTTTTTTTTTTTCCCCTGACTGGTTTATAGATGACTATTTATTCTATATTTTGTTACCAATAATTATAGATGACTATTTATTCTGTATTTTGTTACCAATAAACAAATTCTCTGAACTTTAATAAAGAGATTAGTATTTTACAGTGTTATAAAACTTGTCCTTCGATTTATCCAGCCAGTCTATGTATTTAATACGTCAGTAGACTCTCAACTACAAAGGTTGTTTCTTTGTCCTTCACAGAAACACATTTTAGTATATTTTGACTTGATTAGTATGGAAAAAGATGAGCAATGTGACCCATATTTTTGGCATATGATCAGATGTTCAAACCCAAATGACTTAGCTGAGGCATAGGATTTTCTTGACATAGAGGGTAACTTTCAGGAGCACAGAAGCAGCTTTTCCCAAGCTATACAAGTGTGTGGCGTTCTGGGAGATGTATGCATGGCTTATATCTATGGAAATTATCATCTGATGGTGTAGCACCATTTTTAAAAATTTTTATTTATTTTTTAAATTTCTTTTCAGTGTTCCAGAATTCATTGTTTATGTACCACACCCAGTGTTCCATGCAAAAGGTGCCCTCCATAATACTGATCACCAGACTTACCCAACCTCCCAACCCCTGTCCCTCCAAAGCCTTCAGATTGTTTTTCAGAGTCCACAGTCTCTCATGGTTCACCTCCCCTTCCAATTTCCCCCAACTCCCTTCTCCTCTCCATCTCCCCTTGTCCTCCGTGTTATTTGTTATGCTCCGCAATTAAGTGAAACCATATGATAATGGACTCTCTCTGCTTGACTTATTTCACTCAGCATCATCTCTTCCAGTCCCGTCCATGTTGCTACAAAAGTTGGGTATTCATCCTTTCTGATGGAGGCATCATACTCCATAGTGTATATGGACCACATCTTCCTTATCCATTCATCCATTGAAGGGCATCTTGGTTCTTTCCACACTTTGGCGACTGTTGGCATTGCTGCTATGAACCTTGGAGTACATATGGCCCTTTTGTTCACTACATCTGTATCTTTGGGGTAAATACCCAGTGGTGCAATTGCAGGGTCATAGGGAAGCTGTGGCATGATTTTATAAACATGTCCCTGGTGTTACATATTTCATTTACAATTTCCTATTTATTTTAATACATACCTTATACATTTTATATATGTTTTCAAATTCTTACAGGACACCAAAAGTCAGGGGATCTCTCAATGCAATGTTAAAAAAAAAAAGACCTTGATCACTATCTTTGACCTGTTGTTATGAATTCATCATCACTTACCCTGGAAATGCTTTTTCAGTACAGATGACTATGTATCAAAATCTCCTTGGAGTAGGAAACATAGACAAAGAGTCAATATAATTTTCTACGTTGTTGTTCTATTTTTTTGTTTGTTTGTTTTTCATGTTGCCTTAACCAGGTAAGTTGATTGATTTTCATTTTGTTCATACAGATTTGGTTCTGGTTAAGAAAGAAATATCATTTTGAAGTGTTTCAGGGAGGTCCTTGTATTAGAAAAATTAAAAAACTGATTCATTCTACCTGCATGCATTATTTCTTCAAACCAGAGGGTTTTTTTCTTTGTTTAAGTAGATGCCATGCTCCAGGTAGGGCTTGAACTCACCACTCTGAGATCAAGAGTTGTGTGTGCTACTGACTGAGCCAGCCAGGACCCCCCTAATTAGAAGCTTATGATCTAATTTTACACTCTTGTTGTATTTTCTTGATTATTATTACCTAGTAGATTTGCAATGTATTTTTGCCTTAATCTTCTTACTTACAAAAGTTCCTTCATTTGTAACACTGGAATAATTAAAGAATAGGCAATGTTTGAAATCTTCTTGATATAGTTTAAGTAGGAATTTCAGTTTAAAAAAAGGAAACCAAACCAGAAATAAGATTAATAAGCCTTTTTTTTTTTCAGAACAATGGATCTGCATATTTTCAAGTATTAATAAAAGCCAATTTGCCTCTCAAATATTACAAATGCATATTTAACTTTCTCTGCAGAACCTCTCTCACTAGTTTTGGTTGAATTTAATTAAATGGCAAGGTCGCATTGATTTCATGAATCTCAGAATCAGAGCTCTCTACAGTACAATTGAAGAGGATTTTTAGAGTGTAACCCTGAAATGCAAGAAGATTCATGGTGCTCTAAAGAGAAATACCTTTATTTGAACTAACAGCAAATTGCAATGATACCTTTGATTAAGCTACTGATATTTTACAACATTAGTTATCTCTTCATGTTTGAAAACTATTGATTTCCAAAGGATCCCCACACAGACTGTTATACAAATGTGAGCTTGGATTTTGCCTGTGAGCTGTTGAAATTAAGAACCATTGACAGGTTAGGAAAACTGTGGAGATCTTCCTGTCTACTCCCTTTCTTTCATAGCCTACATCCTATCCATTAGATGAAGCCCTTTGGCTAAACAGTTAACATACACCAAGAATCAGGTCCAACTTTTGACCAAATTCCTCAGCTCTCTCCTACTCCGAGCCGCCATTTTTGTTCCCATGAGTTTCTGCTGGCATCCTTGTCTCCACACTTGGGCACATCCCCAAGACTTTTCTCAACACAGACTAATTGGTCTCCATCAACTATTTAAACAGCACCTGTACTCCATTCTATTCTTTTAAATACTATTTATTTCATTTATTCTATTCTTTGTTGTCTGTGTCTTCTAATAAAATATAAGACCCCCCTTCCAAGGGTAAGGATATCTGTTGTGCTCATCTTGAAACTATATTCAGCACTCTGCCTGAAACACTTAAAAAAAAAACAAAAACAGAAAACATGTATGCAATAAATAAAGGAAAACATGAATACATGAACATGGTTCTTACCATTTCTCTTAGAACTGATTTAACTCCGTATTGCATTACACCCATATGGGTTAACAACAAAATTGGGGGGTTTGCATGTCACTTGATTACTAAAATAGCAACTTCCATTGATTACAAAGCTTTACATTATTTCCTATTTTGTCTGCATCTCTAATACCAACAGAGTCAATAACAGATCCATATTGTGACTTTCTAGGTGGAGAAGGAAATATTTTCCAATTGTGTCACCCCATTAAATGAGGCTGAAATCCAAGCAATATCAAGATGAGAAAGTGATCTCTAATTTTGATTATGTCATAGCTTATTTTTGACATTGTTAACTGGTTTTATGAGGAAAAAAAATCTAAAGGGGCCAAAATATCTAATCATGAACTTAATAAAAGAAATTATTATGATGTATAGGATTTTTACTTTGCAGATACCCCTAAGGGGGGGGGGACAATGATGTTCTGTTTATTTTAGGCATAATAATAAATTTACAAAACTCTTAGTTGCATCGTGATATGGACTACCAATAGGGGAATGATAGACGTGCCGCTGAAGCGAGCAGTATAAATAGGGGATTAAAAGAATTTCCTTAGTTTTGAGAAACCGCAATCCTACCATAAAATGTTATTCAGGGAAGTTTATTCTGAAGTTTAGAATTCTCTTAGGTGAAGTGCTGTTTTTAGTGCTGAGAAACCGCAGGTGTCTGACATAAAACAGGCATGATTTTGACAAGCCCAGTTCATTTCGAAACACTGTCAGGAAGTATAACTTTTGGAAATGTTAAAAAAGCCAGAATCACTTTTGAAGTAGAGAGAGAGAGTGCAGGCATCTGTGTCTTTGATCTTTTAAATACACCCCAAGTAGTCACATTCGTATATTGGATATTCTGTATTTTGGCTGCACAGAATTAGGTAGCAATATATAGGCATAATACAGCAAGACCTTGGGTATTCATTGGTAGTGATACTGTAGCCCATATGTTTATTTACTTTTTATTTAAATTTCAGTTAAGTTAACATACAATGTAGTATTAGTTTCAGGTGTGCACCTTAGTCATTCAATACTTCCACACCTTACTGGGTGCCCATCGCAAACACCTTCCTAATTCCCATCACCAATTTTTTCTTTTAAGTATTTGTTTTTTTAAGTGGAGCCCAATGCAGGGCTTGAACCCATGACCCTGAGATCAACACCTGAGCTGAGACCAAGAGCCAGATGCCCCATGGACTGAGCCAGCCAGGTGCCCCATCCTGTTACCTTTTCATGCTTCTCCTCCCCACCTCCCCTCTCGTGACCATCAGTGCGTTCTCTAGAGTTAAGATCCATATAGCACGTTTAAAACAAAACATTGTGCTTTTGTGTTTCTCTACACAAATAATATTGTTATCCAGATTCATTTTGAGGCTCAAGAACTAGAAAACACTAATAGATTTTCAGGGTCAGGAAATATACACATTCAGAATGAAAAAGAAAAATATTGTATCAATAGATACATTTGGCCAAATCCAATGCCAGTTAATGATAAAAACTCTCAGGGAGCTAGGAATAGAAGAGAACTTTCTCAACTTGATAAAGACCATCTATGAAAAACATGCCAGTAACATGATACTTAATGGTGACAGACTCAAAGCTTTCCCACTAAGATCAAGAAACAAGGCAAGGACATCCCTCTAACCACGCCTTTTTAGCAGAATGGAAGTTCTTCCAAATGTAATAAGACAATAAAATAAAATAAAGGATATCTGGATTGTGAAGCCAGACATAATGCTGTGTTTGTTCACAAATGACATGAATCCCTATATAGGAAATCCAAAGTCATTGATAAAAAAATAAAAAATAAAAAAATTCTGTAGTCAGAAAGCCATTATCACAAGGTTGTAGGATACACGGTTAATATACAAAAGTCAATTGTTTTCCTATGAACCAAGGTCATTTAAAATTAAGAAAATACCACGGTATTATCACTTCAAAAATAAAATACTCAGTATACATCTGACAACACATGTACAAGATCTATATGACAAAAACTATAAAGCTCTGATGAGTAAAATCATAGAAGTAGATCAAAGGATGCATAGTCCATGATAATTAATAGAGTTATTAATTAAGAGTTAATATTTGCCACTCCTTTCAAACCTGATCTATTGATTGGATTTAATCCCAATCAAAATCTCAGCAAATTATTTTACGAATGTTGACAAACTTATTCTAAAGTTCATATGGAAAGGCAAGAGACCCAGAATAGCCAATACGGTACTGAAGAACGAAATTGGAAGGTTCATGCTATCCAGTTTTGGGGCTTGTTCTAAGGTTACAGTAAAGAAAACAAAAAAAGCTAATCTGTGTGGTGTTGGTGAGGGAATAGACCCATAGATCCATGGAACAGAATAGGGAGTCTAGAAACAGACCTCATGAATACAGACCAATTGATCTGAGCAGAAGCAACGTCATGAAGCAAAGACAATCTCTTCAACAAATGGTTTTGCAACGAGTGGACGGTCACAGGCAAAACCAATGAATCTAGACACAAACCTACACCCTTCATGAAAATTAACTCAAAACGGATTATAGGTCTAAAGGTAAAATGCAAAAATGATAACACTCCTAAAAAAGAATGTAGGAGAAAACCTAGATACCTTTGGTGTGGAGATGACTTTTCAGATCTCACACTAAACACATAGTCCACAAAGATAGAATTGATAAGCAGGACATTATTAAAATTAAAAAAAAACCCTACTGTGTGAAAGATGACATCAAGAGAATGAGAAGATAAGTTACAGCCTGGGAGAAAATGTGGTCAAAAGTCACATCTGATAAAGGGCTGTTTTCCAAAATGTAATAAGAACTCTTAAAACTCATAAACAATAATAAACTCATAGACAAGAAACAATAAAACTTAAAATAATAAGTAAACAAAAAACCCGATTGAAAGATGGGTCAAAAACACATCACCAAGACAGACATGCAGGTGGCAAATAAGCATATGAAACCACATTCCCAACCATATGTCATCTGGGAAATTATGCAAAGCAAAAGAACGGATACCACGACACAGATATGAGAATGAGCAGACTCCAGAACACTGATAGCACCAAATTTGGGTGAGGATTTGGAGCAACGGGAATTCTCATTCAGGGATGGTGGAAATGCAAAATGGTACAGCCGCTTTGGAAAGACCATTTGGTGGTTTTCTACAAAACTAAAGAGAGTTTTACATAAGACCCCACAATCACACGTCTTGGTATTCACCCAAAGAGCTGAAAACAGGTCTACACAGAAACCAATACACGAATTTTTATAGCTCTATTTTATCATTCTCAAAACTTGGATATAACCAAGATGTCGACCAGTAGTTGAGTGGGTTAAGTGAGCCATTGCCTTGGTAGATCTCGACAATGGAATATTTATTAAGGGCTCAAAAGAAATGAGCTAACAAGCCATGAAAAGACATGTTGGAACCTTAAATGCGCACTATTATGCATTGGCTGTAAATCAAGTGCCTTCACTTGAAAATAATCCATATGCCAAAGGGATGTATTTTGGGTTGGCATGTTCTGATTCCCTTCTGTACATTCATCAAAAGATGAGTACAAGAATGTTACTGGTAATACGCAAAAACCAGAAGCAACCTAGATATCCGTCATCAGTAGAGTGGGCATATTAAACGGGGATATTCAAACCATGGGATATTATACAGCAACTAGAATCAACAAATTAAACACCCATAAAATAAAAACATTGTATAAACTCGTTCCTGGAATACAGAGGGCTCTCGTGTCCTCGTATCTGGGCACTTCGTAAGCCTCAATTCCGTGCCCTTCTGTGCTTATCACAAGGTCAAGGAACACAAGAAAACTCGTGGTACTTCCAACTCCACATGGTTTCAGTATCCCTGATTAATTTGTAGGGCTTCATCTACTGGGAATGCAATTCCATATCATCTTGATTCCTGATTTTCTCTCAATAGCCATTGATCATATCACTTATACCTTTCAATCAACAAGTAGTTCTTCTTGAAAACCTATATTGCAGTTCTTTAGCTCTCTGTCTACCTTTCTATCCAACCCATCCTATTAATAAAAAATTATGTCTTTATACCCTCTCTCTGCCATTAGTAAGAAATCTTTTAATGAAGTATCAAAATTTTAAATTCATCTTTATTCTCTCAGAATAGGTTTACCTGGCCCACTGGCATCAATAAGGAACCTCAATTTTGGACCAGGGAGATGACGAACCGTCTCGATGCGAGAAGTTTAAAAATAAATTTATGCAATTTAAATATATAAATATTTAGGGAATTAGATGAAATTGTAGAATCCCTAATTAAGTAGCATGCATTTAAATTTAATATAAAATAATATCTTTAGAAACACTGCTTTACCTCTTTTGTGTTTCATGATGTAATTTCATGCATAGTTTTCAATGTGTTTTTAAAACAACATCTTCAAAGCAAAGATAACCCAATGCAGTTTTTCCCTAGCATATCAACTTTATATCCATCTAAGAAATATTTGAAGTTAAGCAGACTTTCATCCTCACATGATGCTGTTGATGGAATTTTATTGCAAGCCACGAGTGCCCATTTCTATTGCATTAGGATTTTCTTTTTCTATTCTACAAAGGAAGACTTTATGCTATGGCTTCTTATATGCATTTAAAATGTTTAAAAATCATTTGGTTTGGTGGCGCCTGGGTGGCTCAGTGGGTAAGCCGCTGCCTTCGGCTCAGGTCGTGATCTCAGAGTCCTGGGATCGAGCCCCGCATCAGGCTCTCTGGAGCCTGCTTCCTCCTCTCTCTCTGCCTGCCTCTCTGCCTGCTTGTGATCTCTCTCTGTCAAATAAATAAATAAAATCTTTAAAAAAAAAAAATCATTTGGTTTAAAAATCCCTCAGGAAATAACCTTAAATATTAAATAAGTTATAAGTTTTTACTAGATATATATTAGTAGTTTATATACTACATAGTATTTATATGACTACATATGTCACTATAATATATATATTACTATAAACACACATATATAAATATGTACTTAAGTATTAGTAATATATTTTATTAATATATATTAATATAATAATACATAGTAATGTGTCATTAATCACATGGAACTATATATGATATATTACCATATATAAGATACATTACTAAATATACATACATACATATATGTTATTACATATTAGTAATATGTTATATATTACTAATTATTATTAGTAATAATTACTAGTATATGTTATCTATTACTAATTATATATAAGTATATGTTATATATTACTAATAATATGTTATATACAACTAATATGTATTTATCATTAGTAACAATGACATATGACTATAATTATACTATAATAACACATATAACTAGTTAATATGTATCTATTATTACTAGTTATGACAAATAATGTTAGTTATTAATATAAACATATGCTTATATTGCATGTGTTTGTAAATATTAATACATACATATTAAATTATTAATACATACAAATATTAATATATTAATACATAAATAATCATGACATATGATTATAACTATATATACTAGATATGCCATAATTAATAATATTTTAAATAATATTATACAAATAGGGTGCCTGGGTGGCTCAGTGGGTTAAGCTTCTGCCTTCAGCTTAGGTCATGCTCTCGGGGTCCTAGGATTGACCCCATATCAGGCTTTCTGTTCAGCGGGGAGCCTGCTTCCCCCTCTCTCTCTGCCTGCCTCTCTGCCTCTTTGAGACTTCTCTTTCTCTGTCAAATAAATAAATAAGATCTTTTTAAAAAATTAAAATAAAAAATAAAAATAATATTATATAAATATGTATAAATATGTTAATTATTTAACTATATAATATATATCTATTCATTTAACTTATACCAAACTTACATAAAGTACATATTATATATATATCATATATAGTTCTATATCATAAATAATAACTAGTAACTAATAATAATTATATAATATACATTCTCTTATATACTATAAACTCATATAATACTGTATATTATAATACATATACTAGTTCTAACTAATGATCTATATATAATTGTATAGTTATAGATGGTATTATCGACTATACATAATGAGTAATAACTAATATGTATATATACACAGGTTTTGGGGGAATCATTGGAGGCTCATGTATCTTCTTCAGAGATTATACGGGGATTCAAATTCAGCCAATTATCAAGCACTGCTACCATGATGCCCCAGTTTGTGGATTAAATATGCATCCCAGACCAGTCTGAGAACTCCACTCTGCCTTGTCTGATCCCACCGTAGCTCCTCCAAGGCCAGTCTTCCTGCTGAACCTTGACCAGCTCTCTTCCCATTTCATTCTTGTTTGCAGAATGCGGGCTAGGAGAAAGAAACAGGGAGTCATGGTGTGGACATGCGTCTTTTCTATCTTCTTCTGTCTCCTCTTGTTATCCAGGATAGTCTGTACTCTGTCTTGGTTTTCTCACATAGTCTAGTTTCATGCGTCTCTGGGAAGCATCTCCTTCAAGCTCTATGTCTGCAGCGGAGTGAAATCCTAGTTTTACTAGTTGACCTCAGTATTGATTCAAGGACTCAGAGACTTTTTTTTTTTTTTTTTGAGGGCACACTATTCACAGTAGTCAATCAGCTTGATTAGTTTTATTGACATCGGTGCTTCCAGTATTGGCTTTGAAAGCAGAAACTGTTTGGAAGAGTCAGACCTCAGCAGCAGCTGCATGGCATCGGCACAGATGATTAATGGAGCAAATTAATAAGGGTTCTCCACTCCTTCAAATGCAAACCCTCGGATGACTCCATAATTCTGCTTTACAGTAATTTTTCCAGGTTTTCAGACAACCTTTATCTTTACTGAAGAATGAGAACCAGATATGTGGTCCTGCAGGCAATGTGTCTAGAGACATATTACATTAGATGCTTATTACTGTGTCATTTCTACTCTCCATTTCAGTCTTGTTCTCTTAGCATCCTCCTGAGATATCCTGCAAACTCTGTTTAAGAGAGCTTGTCATAGAATCTGTGATTGTCTGCGTCACCAAGATCACCACGGCAACACAAGACAAGCTTTTAAAATTTAAATAGAACACAATCAGTGAATCCAACAGCGTCTGGACTCTCATCCTAATGCTTTTAGTCTAGAGTAATATTTACGACAGGAATAAACGAAAGCATATAAGCAATGAGTCTAAATGTGGAAGCAACCAAGTGGTCCTTTAGTGGGTGAATGGAGAAGTAACTATTGGTCTGTCCACACAATGGAATGTCATTCAGCACTGGAAGGAAACAAGCTATCAGGACTTGAAAAGACAGGGAGGAACGTTAGATTCATGTTAGTAAGTTAAAGAAGCCGATTTGAAAATGTGGCTTATGATATGATTCCAACCAGCTGAAATTCTGGATAAGGAAAAACCATGGAAACGTAGAAAACATTAGAGGTTGCCTGGGTTTGGTGGAAGGAAGGATGAACAGGTAGAGCATAGTTTTGTTTTGTTTTGTTTTGTTTAAGATTTTGTTTATTTGAGATAGTGAAGGAGTGTGGGGATGGACAAGCGGACTCCGTGTTGAGTGCGAAGCCAGCACAAGACTCAATCTCGCAACCCTGAGATCATGACCTGAGCCAAAATGAAGAGTCCCATGATGAACCCACTGAACCACCCAGCCAGGAATTATATATTAGTATAAATCCATAGAATGTGTAACAGCAAGTGAAACTGAATGTGAACTGTGACTCGTTTGGGTGTTAGGATGCACCAACATAAATTTGTTCATGGTAACGGAGGCCCAGTCTGGACAGGGATGTTGCTAATGAAGGTTGTGCGTGGGCCAACGTAGGGAGTATCTGGGCAATCCCCGTACCATCCCCTGAACTTTGCTGTGAATCTAAAGCTGCCATAAACATTTGAAGTCTTCACCGAGAGAAGTGCAGGTTTCGTACACCTGATTCACAGCTTTGATCCAAGAGTGGGATGTTGGAGCATCCTCTCTAGGTCATTCTACAGGTTTGGGCTGTGGGTGGTAAGTAAGCATGTGGATTTTAAATGTAATGGTGAGTCTTATCACTTGTGTGGGAATTTGGGGTGGGGAGTCCACTTGTCTCTCCCTCTCTGCTCCTTGACCTACTTGCTCACTCACTGACTCTCTCTCAAATAAATAAACAAAATATTTTACTCCTCCTTCCCCCAAACCCAGACAACCACATACAAGATGATTCCAACCAGATGACATTCTGGAAAAGGAAAAACTATGCAAACATGAAAACATTAGCCTTTGGACACTAGCTTCATCTGTTTTTAGGGTGATAACCTTGACCTTGCTCTAATTGTAGGGGGAAACACTGCCATGTTGACTACTATAAATTATCGAAAAAAAAAAAAATGTTTGCAAAACTGTTACTACAGGAGCATTTACAAGCATAGAGAGATTCCTCCAGCTGGTAGGAGAAGGTGACATCAAACAGACGAAGGCTGAGGAGGAGGTGGTCTTCCACTACTGGGTTTGAAGGCACAGGGGGCCAGTGATTTCAAGAAAAATTCTTGGACGGCTTGGCACATGTGTTGTAAGTGACGAATAACTTGGAGACACAAGTATTTGAGAAAAAAAACAAGGCTAGCAATGTGTTAGAATGAAGGTTACATCTCTCTTCTCTGAGAATTATTCAGCACCAGACTGTATATTCATATATATGATAGATAGAATACATGTGTGTGATATATATTTGTGTGATATATATGTGATTATATATATTATATATGTGCATGATATATATATTCATGTGTATACTGATATATATTATATGTATGTGATACATATTTGTGTGATGTGTGTTATATATTTGTGGTATATACATGGGTGTTATATATTTGTGTGATATATATGTGATATATTTGTGTGATGTATATATTTGTGTGATATATATAAGATATATATTATACATGTGATATATGTATACACTTGTGTGATATATTTGTGATATATATTATATGTGTGATATTTATATATTTGTGTGATATATATGTGATATATTTGTGTGATATATCTTATATGTGTCTGATATATTTCTGTGATATATGTGATATATATGTATTTGTGTGACATATTATATATGTGTGTGACATATATGTCATATATATAATATACGTGTGATATATACTTGTATGATATATGTGATATATTTGTGTGATATATCTTATATGTGTGTGATATATCTGTGTGATATGTATGTGATATATATTATATGTGGTATATATGTATTTGTGTGACATATTATTTATGTGTGTGACATTATGTCATATTATATAATATGTGTGTGATATATACTTGTATGATATATATGTGATATATTATATGTGATACATATGTATTTGTGTGATATATATGATATACATTATATATGTGAGTGATATACGATAGATACATACATAGTATATATATGTGGTATAGATGTATATGATACATATATTTTTGTGGTAAATGTGCACATAGTATTCAATTCTTGGGATTAACCATATCATAGGATAATTTATGGTTCTCCATTCTTAGTACTTGAAGAGTAGCAATGGTGTAGACCTCTCTTTGTAAGAAGCCCTTAGAAGGTGGGGGAGTGGAGATAGTACAAGGTCTTCAGCTTCCTTCCACGGAGAAGTCAGCGCCATGAATATAACGCTTTCTTCCATGGAGTTCGGTTGGTAAGAGGAAATTGTCTCAAAGGAGTGTTCCGCTCCCCATCCCTAAAAACTGAAGTCATGAATCCTTGTTCTGTGCCCGACGCCTGTGTCATGCATCATCTGTCTTTCTGAATACAGCCTAAGTCCTCTGTGGTTGGATTAAGGGGAGAGTGATATGGACACTGTGTATATTAGTATTCATATACGTTTTACCCATTTGGAAGCAAAATGTGAGAGCCTCCCCGCCCCCATGCCAAAAGAAGCATTTATATTGATATAAGCTGAATGTGATGTGATGTAAATTATTCCAATTATCTCCCCTTGCACAGTGCACAAATTTGTTTTTAAACACATTTTTAAAAATATATTATTTATTTGAGAGAGAAAGCACACACAAGAGTGGGAGGGGGGACAGTGAGAGATGCTGACTCCCCGCTGAGCAAAGAGCCCGAACTGGGGCTTGATCCCACGACCCCAGGATCATGACCTGAGTCAAAGGCAGACACTGGACTGACTGAGCCACCCAGGCATCCCTTAAACACATTGTTGCAAATCATGCCTTACGTTTTTGCACAGGCCATCTGACAACAGTAATAATAAAGCTACGAATTGCTTTCTATGTCTCAAGACTCAGGTAACCCTCCAGTGGTGCTTGGAGAAGGCTCTTCATTTATGGTAACTTTCAGAATGTACAAGTTTGCAAACTCATAGCTGCACGTGCCCCAAACATGGGGACGCTTAGCTCTACAGTCACGGTGAAGAAGGCACAGCTCACACCCGCAGATACATTGTTTCTGCAACAAGATGCAAAATGTTACTTTTTCTAATTCCTGAAGTTCTGTTCCACATTAGCCTGTGAATGTTTGCATTCGAGATGAGAAATCGGACAGGAAGGAATTTGGAAGGTGAAGGCAAAAAAGAGGAAAAAAACCACCTAATAGCTTTGATATTTTTGTGTGCAATCTGGTTTTGTTCAGCTATGTTTGCACAACAACTTTTGTTTTCTTTTCTTCCGTTGAATTTTAGGAATGCGTTTGCACAGGTCCGCTAAACACGGATGTAACGACAGCCCAGAGACACATAGAGCAGAGCAGAAAATGTAGGAAATCAGATGAGTATGTTATGGCTGAAAGCATATTTTCTTATGAAAAATTAAACCCATTGCTGCATACTGGTGACTGCCAAATTGTCCAGTCCACCAGACTGGAGAGTCACACAGACAACTGTTTCTCAGGGTGGCTCGCTGACAGGGATTTCAAACGTCCATAAAACTCACATTAAAGCCTGCCTGCCCGTCTCTCAGAATACATCGGCGTGTCTGAAAATAATCAGACAGAAAATCGTGTGTCGTCCGTGACTCCTGTCTTCATCTTACGCTGCACGCTAATCCCCTATCAGTCCTTGGTCTGTAGTATGTGCTCAATTAAATCCAGGAGGAATCACCCGGCGGTCTGAGTGAAATGGCAGAGACCACAGACTCTCCAAATTCTGGGACACGTGGGATAGGATATGACAATTGGGTTTTTGTTTTTTTTTTTTTTTTTTTTTTTTTTTGGAGGATGGAATGACCAGAGTTGTAATTCTAGGATGTGCTGCCTCCCATGGGGGAGAGAATTCAAAGAGCAAGGAGTCAGAAAGTCCCAGCAATAATGTCAGGCAGGCAGGGATCTGAAACCCTGTTGGGCTAATTCCCATCTCCTTCTTTCTAGGTTTTCTTTAAGTGTTTGATTCTTTTCTTTCCAAGAATTGGATAACTCGGAAATAGGAACAAACTCAATCATTCTAAATGTTATTTAAAAGAAAAAAAAAATACATCGGTGCTTTAAAAAATGGGTAGCTGGTGTTTGACAGATGCTGGTGAGGATGCGGAGAAAGGGGAACCCTCCTACACTGTTGGTGGGAATGCAAGCTGGTGCAGCCACTCTGGAAAACAGCATGGAGGTTCCTCAAAATGTTGAAAATAGAACTGCCCTATGACCCAGCAATTGCACTATTGGGTATTTACCCTAAAGACA
Source organism: Mustela nigripes (assembly GCF_022355385.1). Taxonomy (NCBI): domain Eukaryota; kingdom Metazoa; phylum Chordata; class Mammalia; order Carnivora; family Mustelidae; genus Mustela; species Mustela nigripes. The sequence goes on along the minus strand of NC_081575.1, from coordinate 121,028,485 downwards.
CAAACGTAGTGATCCAAAGGGTCACATGCACCCGAATGTTTATAGCAGCAATGTCCACAATAGCCATACTATGGAAAGAACCTAGATGTCCATCAACAGATGAATGGATCAAGAAGATGTGGTATATATACACAATGGAATACTACGCAGCCATCAAAAGAAATGAAATCTTGCCATTTGCGACAACATGGATGGAACTAGAGCGTATCATGCTTAGCGAAATAAGTCAAGTGGAGAAAGACAACTATCATATGATCTCCCTGATATGAGGAAGTGGGGATGCAACATGGGGGCTTAAGTGGGTACGAGAAGAATCAATGAAACAAGATGGGATTGGGAGGGAGACAAACCATAAGTGACTCTTAATCTCACAAAACAAACTGAGGGTTGCTGGGGGGAGGGGGGTTGGGAGAAGGGGGTGGGATTATGGACATTGGGGAGGTTATGTGCTATGGTGAGTGCTGTGAAGTGTGTAAACCTGGCGATTCACAGACCTGTACCCCTGGGGATAAAAATATATGTTTATAAAAAAAATTAAAAGAAAGAAAGAAAAAGAAAGAAAGAAAGAAAGAAAAGAAACCTAAGAAAAATGGGTAGCTGCAGTTATAGGAAAATTTTTTAAAAATCCAATTTCCAAAATTGGGTCTTAGAATAGTCAACGCGCCTCAATGAGAATCCTTTCTCTGTGACAAAAATGTATTATCGGCGGGGGCATCTGGCTGGCTTGGATAGGAGAGCACATGACCCTTGACCTCAGGGTCCTGGGTTTGAGCCCCACGCGGGATGTAGAGATTATTAAAGAAATAAAACTTAAAAAAAAAAAGTGTACTTGATCTCATCAAGAATTATATCAGGGAAACAGCTCAGATGGAATCATTGGTATTAATAATAGCATTGTCCCTTGTCTTCTGCTGGGGATACTTAGATCAGTAAAAGCTAATTAAGTAGCTCCTATCAAAACTGCCCACCGGGAAGAAAGTTTGAACCCGACCCTCAGAATCCACAGTGGCGTGGGCCATGTTGCCTAGTACTTGACCTGCACACCGAATGTCACACCGGTGAGCATGTAAAATACTGGCCAGTTCCCCAGTGATGTTTGCAAACAGCGTGAACATATACAGACATGGGATAATTTCGGGGATTCTCATCGTGGGCCCATTAAGAATCTATTAAACAGTTTTGAATATCAGGCGGTAAATGCTTATTCTTCTCCCATAAATCCAATCGGGAGTCAAGAGTATTTTCATTGTAAAGGTTTTGGCCTCTTTCCTATGACATCTAAAAGCATTATCGACTAACAAAAAAAAAATAATAATAATAAAAAAAATAAATCAGGTCAAAATAGCAACGTGTTGTAAAAGGTTCAAATATCCGTGGCCGGACGAATGTGCTAATGCCTTCTAGAACACCATCAGTCACTTCTTTTGGTGCTAAATCCGTAGCATTCTAAAAATAAATTGTAAAGTAGGCTGCCTTATTGAGGCCAAATTCTGTTTCCTTTGGAGCTGGATATCCGGCTTGCTACCTGCCTCCGAGGAAAAGCCTGTATTCAGAAACACAATGAAGACTTGACACAATTATGTCAGAAGTGGGTGTCAAGAAATTATTTCTGTCTATTTCCCCGTTTAAATTTTTTTTTATTGAACATAATTGTATTATTTATAAATGCTAAGGGTGCCATTAGGCCGGAAGTACCTGTAATACGACTGAAGGCTCGTCTCCATGAAGCTGGGGTAGACATGAAGGGCCATCAGCGTGGACTGCATCAGACGAGAGGGTCGACGTGGGTTAATGCGGGAAGGGCGCCTTGCATTTGCAGAGAGCTGGAGCTCGCCCGTCGCTTTGGCTGATTTCACCGCACATCTCTGATGGAGGAGGATTCGTTGTATTTGCGTCCAAGCAGCCTGGGGCTGGTGACAGGGGTTTGATCAGACCATTCAGAGAGTGGCTGGCAAATCTGAAGGCAAGTCGTCAAGCTTCTATGAAGCCAAGCTGATGGCTTCTTCTTTCTTCTTCTTTCTTTCTTTCCCTTCTCCTTCTCCTACTGTTCCTCCTCCTCCTCCTCCTTCTTCTTAAGTTTGTTTTAAATTAGCCTTTTACCTGGGAATGCTGTTTCGAGTTGCAGAAAAGGCCCAATGGCAGTGCAGAATCCCCCCATGTCCCCTGCAGCCAGCCCCTCACTGTGTGAGTATCTTCTACACCCGTGGTCCTTTGGTCAGAGCAAAGATGCAACATCGATGCCCCCTCCTTGATGAAAGTCCAATTTCCTTGGATTCTTGTCACTTCCTGAAGTCAAGAGGGTCTAGACACCTGTTCTATGCCAGGCTGGAGCTTTTTTTAATGTGCATTTTCTGAATAAATCCTCATCATAAGGGATGTGTCTGTTGAACCTGAGGCTGTGGATCCCCATGGGTAGTCTCGAGGTTGGGAGGCTTCCATTCAACTTATCCGGGATGAGAAATGAGGCCCATCTGACCAGAAGACGCTTTGAGCCTGATTTCTCTACTGTGTTGACACTGACATTTATGAGAAAAATATGCTTGCTGCTGGAAAGGGTTTTTGTTTAATCATCTTGTTCCGATGTAAGCCTATTTACACGTTATATTTAAACTCCAGACAAGCCATAAAGTGCCTCCCCTACGGAAATTCTCAAGATGGAACAGGGTGCATATCAACAGCTAGAAGCTTACAAAGGATATTTATTTGTCCAGCGGAGACAAAGTCATCCTCTCAAGGTAAACTTTAAGACAAGCAAGAACACTCTGTAGGTCCACTTGGAGAGACAATCACAAATGACTGAAATCATCGAATAATTGACAGTAGCTCTTTAGAATCAAAACACTTCTGTGTAAAATAGACACCAACCCAAGGTTACTTTCCTCAAGACTAGGGTCAATGTTGTTGGCCGTACTTGGTGGCTATATTGTAATGAGTAATGGCAGGTTTCTTTGGGGAGTTTTATAAATCTGAAACACACCACAAAAATGGCATTTACCGATTACATATAATGGGGGGGAAGTGTCTAGTTTATTGAACTGTATTCTTAAAAGTGTTGCTTGCCTGCCTCATAATTCAATGCTTAGAAGATAATACTGTTGACTTTGATCTGTCAACATTCCTTTTTTTATACCAAAGGTAAGTCGATGCTTATCACAACCCAAGGATATAGCTCGCCAAATGTCATGGGACGGCATAGGCAGGAAAATCTACGGCTCAGGAACAACCTATGGGTCCCCTCCTAAGACTGACAGTGACTGAGCCACCATATTGACCTTACGAAATTCCATCAACCCAGTCTTTCTCTAAACTTTAAAAATCATCATTTTTCACAGTATCCGTCCGATCTCTCGCATAATAACGTTCGCTAGTTCAGGATGTTTTAGTCGAAACATCGTCTTCCGTTAAGACGTTATAAAATGGGCTCCTGAGATACTTTTCCCAACTATGTTGCTGTGTTGGTAAAGATACATTGTTAAAAATTCGGGAAACTCTGTTGAGATGGATTAAGGAAGATTGACTGTGAACGCATTTTAGGGAATCACCAGCTTCCTGCCTTTTCCTCCCTGAGACTGACGATGAATGAATGACATCGGAGACTCCCCCGGGTTTAAACTTATTTGACAATAACTTGATCTCTTTGTACAATTCACTCAATGCCATCGGGAAGATCAAGGGCTACACTGAGTTGTCGCTTCCTTGGTTCAGAGTCAGGTAGAGTGCCTTTGCTCGTCTGTTCTCTTTTTTTAGTCACATCTACGATGTCATTTTTTGACACCATCATCCCTAGGGGAATGTTGAATAGAATCTAAAACACGGAACAAATGCCTGTCTTAGGGGATTCAAATATTTGGTTCTAGGTCATCCCTAGAAAGGCTGGGAGAATCACAATGAAAAAAATATGCTTTGGCGATTTCCCCCCCCCCCCCCCGTTTTCGCACATTGGTGGAAAGGGAACTGATTGCTTTGCAAGTCGCAGAGAGTGCCGAATGGCCAAGGGTCTGGTGGAAGAAGAGCCTTTGCTGATAACGTCCCTCCCTACCTGAGGAATCTGCGTCCCTCCCTCCCCGGGAAATCTGGGCCAGCTGATCTTCTCAGCAAAAATCCCTTCCGAAATGTATCCACAATTAATTATTCCTTGTTGTCAAAAATCCACCTAAAATATCTCACGAGTTGTCAGCCTGCCACGGTGGAGAAGTGACACATTTTGACAACCACCTATTTGTTGATTTTCGAATTTACATTGCATGTGACAAGCGTACTTTAAGGTGTAAGTTCTGACTGTTCTTTTCCCCGACTACTCGAGTTTTCCGCACGAGTTAAGTTTCTGCTTAAGGTCATTGATGCCAGATTCTGGGCTGGCCTCGAAAGACAGCCTTCAGTGTCGCGCAGACTACAACAGAGTGGTGGGTGGGCCAAGGCCCAGGCCAAGGGTCTCTACCCACTTTAGTATGCAGGAAAGCTGGCGACAGCTGCTTAGTGCTCCCCCAGCATAGGGAGGCCAACTACAGACACAGGAATCCATGGACACGACACGTTCTGACAGTCGGCGTTCATTAATCCTTTCTGAGAGACATTTGATGTATCTGATCATATCTGAGAGAAAATTGATCACATCTGAGAGAAGCTTAGATCATTCTGGTTGCATCTGACCTAGAAAAGATCTCTCTACCATTCACGACTCAAGGTTCTCATTGACAACAAAAGTGTGCAGTGTCGTTACATTCTAAGTTTCCAAACATGGCGAGGGTCTTGAAGAAAAGTTAACCAGATGGTTCAAGGGTTGCATTTGCAAAGAGCAGAAGAGTAGAAACGGGGAGGAAGAGAGAAGGGAGGGAAAAAGAAGAGAGACTGGTTCTGTGTGATGCCAAACAGGCAGAGTTCATCCTTCTTACCTGGGAAGCCGGAGATTCGGAGTACGAGAAGCTCCGTTGGAGGAGTTATAAGACAGATGTCCTTCCACCATGCGGCCAGAAGTCTAGGGAAGAGTCATGTCCCTAAAAATACACCTGTAGAGAAATTAGGAAAATGCATTTAGCCTTAAGACTGTATCAGATCCCTGACTTTACAGGTACTAGGGTGACACGGTTTTTTCTTTAAAGGTCTGTCCTTTCCACACATGCTCATGGAGGGTGGCATGGGAGATGGAGAAGATGTAGGGTATTGGTGCAGACACACATCAGGTTTTACCGTTGTATGAAGTCATAGTATCTGTCCTCATGACGATAGAGTTCAGGGATCCCATCTCATAACCTTCACACTGTTAATACATGTTTGAGAAAGCCATTCATCAGCAAAGACAATGCACGTAATTTTAATTGGCACACCCCCCCCACCCCCCCAAGATGCTTCAGGTGCAAATAGTAAGTCAAACACGGTCAAAGTTCCTTTGAAGGAACTTCCTTGTTGGTGTTCACTTCAATGCCTCGTTCATTTTTTCTGGCAACTGTTGTCTCCATGGACAGTAAAGGGAAAGTTGAGTGTTTCTCCTCTTTCTCGAAAATCGGGGTGACTGTAAGATGTTCAGTAACTCACCACTCAACAGAGACACTTCGTCAGGAAGAAAAAAAAAAAAGACATTCGATCAGCCTGATTTTAATGAAGACCTACTACATGGTCTTGCGATAGTTATAAAGAAAAGAGAGTGTTTTTGCAGGCATGTTTCTCTCAGTGGCACTAGACCTGTAATCAAGGGTAAAGAACCCCAATAGGATAGTTGGGATTCGCAAGGGCATGCTGGCTTGCTCATGAAGATGCCGTGAAATTAGGATTCCCCAGTAGCTCTCTGCAAGGATCTTTGCCATAGTTCATTGGGCACTTATATCCTATTTTTCTTGGGAAAGCACATGATGAGCTTTTACTGTATTTGGCGTTGACTCTCAGCCACTGAGCTCTGGGGTCTGGATGAATCCTGCTTTTTGGAAGTCAGGCCCGGGGTCGCAGCAGGTGAGTGAAACCTTGTCTTCTGCTCCAGTGTCCTAAATGAATGGCACTGTGACTCTTGGTGTCTCCTGTTCTCAGCGAGAGGAAAGGCGAAGTGAGAACGTCTTCCGCGGTCCTTTCAAGTTTGAAAACCCTCATGACGACCGAGGGTACTGACCTGTGTGGACACAAATTAAAAACAAACAAACAAACAAAAAAAAAAAAATCCATCGAGACTTGGAATCTTTCCTTTTCCCCTTTTGTGTTCTGCCTGAATCCCATTCCTGTATGTGGAGACATTTATGAGCCACTGAGTGTAAACAATACAGACAGACATGTCGGCATGGGCCGAAATTTCTCCCAAGTTGGTGTTAAATAGAGGTGAGAGGCGTATACGCACGGAGAGATGACATTCTGGGGGAAAAAAAAAATGTGAAACAGAAAGTGATATTGATTCAGGACGATAATGCAAGACTCAGGCTTTTCTTAAAAACAGTGGAAGTTTTAAGTGGCTTTAGGTAAATATTGCATAGCCAAAGTTCCTTTTAAGGATGGAAATACTGGGTAAGTTCTTCAGATGTTTGGGCTTGACAGTACTAGACACTTTGATCATCTATACCGTGAGGCCATGATCACTGTTTTTCTTTGATCTGTGACCGTCAGCCTTTGCTGATGCTCCTCCTTCTGTGGCCACCACAACTTGACCAACAGTGTGTGATTTTGACTGTTTCTCGAAGCTTTTTTGTCCCCAGGGGCACCCGTGGTCTGACTACAACAGTCCATTCAGATGCAAATGGTTTCATTCCAGCAGGAGGAAAAGAAAAAGGTTTTATTCTAGAAAAAGAAAGAGCATCATGGACATTGAGATTGGGTTTAACCATTTAAAACGTGGTCCATAGTCCATTAAATCTTGAGTCACAAGTTGAACCATAGGTGTCGTGGAATGACTACTTGACAAGACACAAGAGGGGGTGGCCAATGGGATTGACCGTCGTGTTACAAATGAAATGGAAAATACGGGACTATAACAACTATTGGCTACTGATGTCTTTCAGTGGTGCTGGTTAATCAGAGAAATATGGGGGAAATTCTGGAAACATCCAGTTATTAATTATGTTCGGTAAGGACGAGAGCTTGTAAATGTTCCTCTCTTACCCAAATCAAAAACTGGGCCAGCCAGAAGGATGGATTGAGACTACTTCTGGTCACCCTCATGGGAATGACTGTGTTTTGTGGGTTCCAACAGGAACCCTGTTCCACATCATAGGTACCAAGATCTTTCTGAGGGACAAATGTTGTGGGTCCATCAATGGAGAAAGTGCTGTCCGATCACATGAGCATGACGGGGCTGCCTTTGCATGCTTGCTATGATAACGCCCAAATCATTCAAGATCATTAAAGGTCCCCACAGGCACAAATATTTATACTGAAAATCATTTCCCACTAAGCTTGTATGTCTTCCCGAATACTTGGGACCTGATTTTGCACGTAATGTAACATGACAAGGTAATGACCTGACAGAAAGAATCCAGTCAAATCAAAACTTGAAAGATGGTGTTTTGTAAACCTGTTTTTTAAAACAAGCCATGCATCTTTTAAGGTACTCATGGCATGGTATACTATTGTCTGCGTGATATATCTGAAATAAAGAAAAAGTTACTTCATAGCTGGTTGGAGGTATGTGATATATATACAGAGAGAGATTTCTAAAGCATACAGATACACAGAGTGCATATGTGTGTACTCATGTACCTATACCTACATAGAGATATGTATGTATAGGATTATCAATAGATATTGAAATAGATAGGTATGTATAGATATTATAGTTAGATAGATGGATGATATCCATATTATATATAATATATGTCCATATTATTATTATACTATGATCAAATATATATTATATATGATATATATCATATCTTATTATCCATATTGTTAATCAAATAATTTATATTAATATCCATATCATATTATATATAAAATATTGTATATAATTTATATAATATATAAATTGTTATATTATTATATATTATATTTAATGTATTAAATAGATAAATATTATATATATTATATATGGATATCTTATCATCTATTTATCTATTATTTATAATTCTATACTATATACATATATATCATATATAATATGGATATCTTATCCATCAATCTATAATTCTATATAGATGGATAAGATAACCATATTATATATAATATATATATCCATATTATTATTATTATCCATATTATATCTGAACTATATGATATAATATGAATATTGTATAAAATATGTTCTATAGCATGTTTTATCTTATTATCCATATTATTCAAATCATCCATATTAATATCCTTATTATATAATATATAAATTATATATAAATCATTAATATATTTATATATGATATAAGATTTATTATATATTATGTTATATTTTATATATTAAATATATAAATATTATATTATATATAATATATATTATATTATCTATGGATATCTTATCCATCTATTTATCTATTATTCTATATATACATATACATATATATTATATATAATATAGATATCTTACTCCTCTATCTATAATTCTATACATACATATACATATATGAATATATATATTCATGAGTCGTGTGACTCAGGTTACATTTTTAACTTTCCCAGTTTTAACCTAAAAGTGAGTTTATCATTTTCAGGAGTATGAATTATATATCATTATATTATATACACTGACACTTTTATATCAAGAATACACACATATGTAAAAACACATACATACACAATATATGTCTATATATATATTTGTAATAAATGTGTAGAACAATAATTAAGGATACCCATATGCATGTATGTTCGAATATATCATACAAGGTATAAAAGCAGAATTGAAGATATGATTTTCTCCATTTCTAGCGGAAGATCTTGAAATGTGCTCTTTAAATGTGTTATGAGTTGTTATAAAAACTGTAAAGCATGTAGCCCAAACTTACTTCTGGACACCCAAAACCACTATCTGTTCAATAAAGTACTTAGAGCACCCCCAAACCCACATATATTTGGAGCACTTTTACTTTTTAAATTGTACCAAGGCAATTCTAAGTTGCTTAAAAATAGTAATAAATATCATACCTCTTCAGGATGTCTGAAAAGGCAAGCAGATCGATACAGGGAGTCATGGAGTGCTCCAATAAAAAAGAATCATTGCTAATCCTGCTCCCATCAGTGAACTACACACTAAAACAGGAACCCTCTTCGATTATATAATATAAAAATAATCCTGGGGCTCTGGGTGACTCAGTTGGTTGAGCGTCTCACTCTTGATTTTGGCTCAGGTTGTGATCTCAGGGTCCTGGGATCTGACCCCTGAAAAGGGTGCCATGCTTAGTGGTCAGTCTGCTTGGGATTCTTCCTCTCCCTCTGCCCATCACCTCACTCGTGTCCTCTCTCTCTAAAGTAAATGAATCTTTGAAAAAATAATATTTTTTTGTGCCATAAGCATCAGCTTTCTGGTCTACCTCCTATGGCGCTGCCCATGATTTCCCACTTCATTTTGGGCTACGTTAGGTAACAGGACACTGAGTTGGCCATGCAGAGAGAGGAAATATATATAAAGCTCTCCATGTGAACAGAAACAAATGTATAAACACTCTTTTTGTAGCCTGTCCCTAATCTGGAGAGTTTAGGTCTGTTGGCATTGCTGCTTTGGCTTTGCAAGACATTTCAAAGCCAGCACCATGGGCTACTGAACACAAGGCTTAGCGGTGGCTTCGAAATTTTAAAAATGTGTGTTAGCTGTGTTGTCCGGAAGGAATGGGAAGGCCAGCAGAGGAGTGGCAGAAATGCATACCCCCAAACTCTAAATAATCTAATCTACTCAGAATAAATGTTCTACAAGTGACTATAAATCAAAAATAGTGTGGAGAAAGAGGTCACCACTCAGTGTCTGAAAAAAAATAAAATAAAAGACTCTGCTTATGCGTTGATGTGTCCACAAAGCAAGCAAACTGCCTAATATTGAACAATAAAGGTCCGTTCTAGAAAACTTTCGAAATGGAATATTTATGGGGTGATTGATGTGTAATGTGGAGATATGGTTTCTGGTGTGAGGTTGGTCAATGACAGGCTTGCTTCCCAAGGTATGGGGCTCCATGATTGTGTAGGTTTCTGGAGCATTGTTCCTGATAATGATGCTGACGTTGATCGACTGAGGCTCTTTTGAAACCAGTTATGGTGTTTCCTCTGGCTGGGGACAAGGCATAATCAGTTTCCCCTGCTGCTGAATTTGGAGCATAAGATTTTCATATTCTCATAAATTTCCAAAACCGGACCAGATAGACTCTCTTACCTTGATCCATTTTACCTGCCCATCCTCTGGTTCACATGTCCATAATCTAAAATTATCTACCTACATTCTGTTTGGCCTACACGACTTCATCTAACCCGTGTGGTTCTGCTTTCAGATTTTCTCAAAGTGTGCCTTCTTATGAGTGTCGTTTTTTTTACACAAGAATTTCAGTGGTCCTGTGGTCCTTTGCATAAAATTCAAAATGTAATGGGCATACGGCCATTTACAAAAAGACCAAAAAAACAAAAACAAAAAAAAAAAACCCACAAAAACTTCATAGAGATCTAGTAACAGAAATGATGCTGTTAACATTCCTTACATGTGTAGATAACCAGCCACTCCTTTCTCTAGAAAATCTTTTGCTTGAAATTTGAAGATTGTTTTTCAGTTATAATTTTTATGATTTTGCTTAGATGTGAACTTCAATGAACCTTTATCCTCCCAAACCATATTTATTGATATCTTTTCTGACTCCACTTCTTAGGGTGAATGTGGATGAAATCAATGTGTGGGAATCAAACTTCTAAATGAGCAAGGGAAACCAAAATATTTCAAAAACATCCTTTCAGTAGGAAGACTACAGATTCGTATGTTGTTCATGTTTTAAATCCGTATTTATTCAAGAGAAGCTTGTGGGTTTCCGTTTAGGAATGATAAACAAAATCTTGCTTCCACCACAGAGCAGAGACTGCTAGACTGTCCTCAATATCCATGTTACTCTCCCTCTTCAGGTAATGAACTGAAGACTTGGTCCAGTCTTGGCCAGTAAGGAATAGGCTTCATTTCTCAGTGCCTCCTGGGATTGGGGATGGCTGTATGACCATGTTCCAGACAACACAATGTAAGGGTGAGTTGTCTGAGCAAAATCCAGGAAACATCCCGACAACAGAAGTGTGCTTAAGGATCCATCCAGATCTATCATAGGTCAGGAAAACACATTGGAGATGTAAAAAGGCAGGAGAATCCTTGACTTCTGATGCCATCAATGACTATGTAGCCCCAGAGAAACACCTCCAAGCCAGTATGAATTCTAAGTAATCCAAATCTAGTTTTTTTTTTAATTCCTAAATTATTGTCATTTACCAAATCTAGTTTTCATTAGTCTTTATCTTATAATGGTAAAAGGAGTTCTCCTTGAACAAAGACAGCAGTAGGGTCGCTGATTCCCTGTGCTATCAAAACCCCCTATATAACTTTGACACAGCCAAAAATTAACTACTAATAGTCTACTGTTGACCAGAAGCTTTACCAATTACAGTCAATTAACATATATTGTGCCTATTATGTGTAGAATATACTATATTCTTTTTTTTAAGATTTTACTTATTTATTTGACAGAGAGAAAACACAAGCAGGAGAAGTAGCAGGCAGAGGGAGAGGGAGAAGCAGACTCCATGCTGAGCTGGGATCCCAATGCAGGGCTCAAAACCAGGACTCTGGGATCATGACCTGAGCTGAAAGTAGACGCTTAACTGACTGAGCCACCCAGGCACCCCTAGAAGGTACTATATTCTTAGAATAAAGTAAGCTAGAGAAAAGATGTTATTAAAAAAATCATGAGGAGGAGAAAATAGGTTTATGGCACTGTACTGTATAAAAAAAAAAAAAAAGAAAAGAAAAAGAAAATCCACATATAAATGGACCCATGCAGTTCAGATCCCTGTTCTACAAGGGTCAACTGTATTTCTCCTCTAAATAATTTGTTATCGCCTATGTTTCTATGGTTACACTTGAATAAAAGTGGTCTGGCGATAAGAATCTTACTTTTCAACATGCATGTGTTAGCCACATTGCATGATATAATGAACATAATGCATATTTATAGAAGGACAATCATCCCTAAAATTTTTGGAATCTGAGTGTTCCATTGTGGGAGATCTATTTTAAAAACTGACTGCCGTTCAGACACACTCTATTTCCAGAAACAAGATGTAAATTGTACACTTTGTAACTTCTTGCTTCTGTGATTGATATTGGCAATGTCAAACTCTTCAAATATTTGTGTAGGACAGGTAGGTCAATGTTTGGGAATTCATCGCAGGGTAGTATCAGGTATGCATAATGAGATTTTTTTTTTTCAATAAAAATGTAGTTTTGATGTGATGCTGGTCTAGAGTAGAGGAAAAGAAAAAGGAAAAGCGACAGCATTGCTTTGTCTGCTTAAATGATTTCAAATAGCAGTATGACTGGACTGCCTTTCAACATCAAGTCTAAAGGATGACAAGGACTTGAAGTTGTTCCACAGATTAGAGGTGAGGCACACAGGATGTCCAACTTTTTAAGGGTTCAGTTAGGGGTGAAAAGGCAGTAGCGGTGGAAGGTACTTCTACAGAGCATGTGTGTGGCACCATGTCTGGAGGAAGGAGTCCATATTTGCAAGAATGAGTCCATGATTGCATGGTCTTGACCTTGTTCAGCCCATCCTTTTCCTTTGCAACGCAACATGCTCTCTCATCCAACTCCCCACTGACTGCAACTCCATCATTCTTATTGTTACCTTTGCATTGTGTTCTTGGAGGAAAAGGGATGGACAACCTTGGGGGAAAAGGAAGAGAATGAAAAGAGAGACCAAAGAAGGACATATGTGTGTGTCACAAAGTGGGTGGTTTATGCATATTCATGACGGGATGAAGTATGTTAATTAATCAATTATGCAAGTAGTTAGTGGCAAATATTCCATTGCTGCCCAGCGTGGACTCATTTGAGGCATTCCAGGGGGACCCCAAATGAGGTCTCATTCAACATAGCAAATCGAACACTGTTATTTCCCATAAACCCACTAAAAAGACCAAAAAAAAAAAAAATGTGTCAGTAAGAGGCAAAATTTTGCAAGACAGAAATAGGAGAGCAGATGACCACATGTTCAAGATTGCAACAGTGTAAGACAAGCTGGGAAGCAGATGGACAGATCCCAATGCATCCAGATCAGAGAAACTTGAAACATCTCATCCACAAGGGACTAAAACCGGGAAACAGGACAACTCTTGGCTCCAAATGCCAGAAATACTTGGGAACTGGTGGTCAAAGCAGCCTCTGGTGGTGAGGTCCCAAGTGGGGAGAAAGCAGAACTTTCCTAAAAAAAAATGAAACCTCCCAGCTCCAGCTCATCCCACTCAACTGGAGAAATGCCTCCTACTGGACCTGGCAGAGGACCCACTGGCAATCGTGTCTGTCTCAAAGGGACTGCATCCTTCCCGACACCAGCTACAGCTAGTGGGCAGGTATGAATATGGGAGCATAGCGAAGTCTACACACTGCGTGTTGAGAAGCACAGCCCTCTTCCCACGTTGTATTCTAAACTGGCTAAGAGCAGGGGTTAAATATTTCTCCCTAGGAAAACTGAGAAGTGCAGAGAAAACAGGAACAGATACTGGTATGTACATGGCCCCATTGAAAGCACATGGCCCCATTTTAAGTGTGAATCCAATGAGTTGCCAGAATGTCTCCAGTCCCATGGAGCTTCTAGGCTGTGTTTGCACAATTGAGGACGACCCAGCATTTGACGCGGTCATCCATCCAACATGAAACAAAGGGACGGCTAGATTGGTGGTTCTCAAAGTGTGGCCCAAGAGTATCTGGGGTTCCACAGAGCCAAAATTCTCTTCATAAAAATAATGGGATTCGACTTAATGTTCACATCTATTTTTTTGTACTTTTACTTTTAAGAGCATATGGTGATGTTCACCACAAGTTCCATAGCTTAAGATACCACAACAGGCAAAATCCAAAACCAGACAGAAGACACCAGCTGTGTTTCAGTAAGATGGACATTAAGCAGAGCTACAGGAACATAAGACATTTTCTTTACTATGTATTTTTTGAAACCATAGCTATTTCTAAAAATTATTCCATTTTTTTAAATTATTTTGTTTTTTGTATTATTATTATTTTTTAGGTAGGCTCCATGTCCAGTGTGACCCCAATGTGAGGCTCAAACTCATGACCCTGAGATCAATACCTGAGTTGAGATCAAGATGCTTAAGCAACTGAGTCACCGAGGCAACTCCTTCAAATTATTCTGTTTTTTTTTTTTTAATAGAAAATATATATTTATTTTTGTGATTTAAAACTGAATAAAGAGGATGCCTGGGTGGCTCAGTGGGTTGGGCTGCTGCCTTCGGCTCGGGTCATGATCTCAGGGTCCTGGGATTGAGTCCTGCATCGGGCTCTCTGCTCAGCAGGGAACCTGCTTCCTCCTCTCTCTCTCTCTGCCTGCCTCTCTGCCTGCTTGTGATCTCTCTCTGTCAAATAAATAAGTAAAATCTTAAAAAAAAAATAAAACTGAATAAAGAAAGAAAACTTTTTAAAACTCTCAGTTCTGGGGTGCTTAGGTGGTTCAGTAGGTTAAGCCTCTGCCTTCAGCTGAGGTCATGATCTCAGGATCCTGGGATCAAGGCCCATGTCAGGCTCTCTGCTCAGCAGGGACCTGCTTCTCCCTCTCCCTCTCCCTGCCTCTCTGCCTACTTGTGACCTCTCTCTCTCTGCCACATAAATAAATAAAATCTTTAAAAAATAAAAATAAAAAGTAAAACTCTTAGTTCTAATTTCTAATAGGGTATATACTGATAGATACAACTCACTTGTAAAACATGTCTACATGGTACGGAGCATCATATACATGTATCAGAAAGGTGGGGAGTGGTCCTGGAGGTGGTTCTTTTTACTTACCTAGTCTTGGTGTTTCTATCTTTTCCGCTTAGAAAGACACAAAACTCTTCCTACATGTTAGGAATGTGGTGGGGAAGGCTGTCCTTACTTTAAATTTAGTAGTTTCCCTTAAACACACACACACAAATATATATATATATATATATACACACATATGTATATGTATATATATACACATATATATACCGTATGTATGTAATATGTGTATATGCATACATATATATCCATGGGGAGAAACAGATAGATTGATGATAGGTAAGTAGGTAGATACATAGATAGGTAGATAGAGGATAGGTAGATAGGTATATCTATCTATAGATAGATAGATGATAGATGGATAGATAGTTGGATGATAGGTAGATGGATAGGATAGACAGAGAAGTAGATACATAGGTGGATCTGATTGATGATAGGTAGATGATAGATGGTAAACACATAGACAGATACGCTAGATGGGCAGATAGGTAGAGAGATAGATACAGATAGATGATAGATAGATATGATAGACAGGTAGATAGCTAGGTAGATAGGTAGCTAGGTAGATAGGTAGATAGGTACATGGGATGGGAGTAGGTAGGTAGATAGATAGATGATAGACAGATAGATATGATAGATGGGTAGATAGGTAGGTAGGTAAATAGATAGATGATAGATAGATGATGGATAGATAGATATGATAGATGGATAGATAGATATGATAGATAGATAGATGATAGATAGATATGATAGATGGATAGATAGATAGATAGATAGATATGATGGAAGGATGGATAAACAGGCAGATGGATGAAAGATATGATAGACAGGTAGATAGCATGGTAGATATAATAGGCAGAGAGATGACTGGGTAGGTAGGTTGATAGGAAGATAGGTGATAGATGATTTAGATAGGTAGACCGATGATAGATAAACAGATCATGGGCATAATTCCCATCATATCCCATACTTCCTCATCAAAAATGTCTATAATTTAATACAAATGGATGTATTATAATAACAGCCATTCTCCTCCCAAAATGCTCCACGTATTACCTCATTTGATCCATTTGCTAATTTCTCGTATCCGGGCCATTTGGCGACTATTGGGTCTCATCTCTGAAAGGCGCAAGGACAATGATAAGCAGATAAATTAGGCCAACATCTCTGTGTCTGAAAGCAGCGTGTGGGTGGTGTGTTCCCTGGTTCCGAAGAGAAGGGTGTTCGCTCTTCCTGTTCCGAAGAGTTTCCACCGTCTAATCACTCACCCAAACCTTTGTTTTCAAGTAATCTTTTCCCCAGTGTATTATGATGTTTCCAAACCCAACCCTTGCAATCGAACGAGGAGTGTCCCTCCTCTCCTATGGTACTTCTGTTCCCCAGCTCCCTAGATTGAGATCAGGAAGCAAACACGTTTCTCAGAAAGCACAAAGCGGTTTGAAATGTAGAATGGAACCGGTTCCAAGACTGAGAAAGTAATGCCCACACCCAAAGGCACAGAGTAATTATTTTCCGAAGACCGCGCCTGCTAATCCGTAACTGCCAGACACACAGTATTTCAGAAGAGGTGCACCGTAGGATGAATAACAAACCACCCTTCTTTGTACCTACGAAACCTTTCCCCTGTCTGGCGCCACACAATGCCACCCTCTACAAACATCACAGGAACTCTCTTAAAAAACCGGAGCCAGCTGCACTTCCCTCTGCTCTGAATCAGGCCTTTACTGCTTCATGCCCGTGCTATGGTTCCATCTGTGTTCAGCTCGGTTGCAAAGCTGGGAACTAGGGCTAGGAATCGGGGTCTGAGAAGTTGCACGTAAGAGACAAAAGAAAAATAATGTGGAGTCGATAGGAAGGTATACGTGAGCAAGAAGACTGGCACCACGTGGCCCTCTCTCGTTGGCTGAGAGCCTCATGGGTCACTTCTATTTCCAGGTCCCTAATGGCTAATGCAGGTTCCTTTAGTATCTGGTTCTTTATAGATGGCGCAACCAGATTACATTTATGGCTGGTGCAGCATATGCAGATGGTCCTGTTCTCACCCACACCCGTTTCCGAAGGATTGCTGTGGACATACACGGGCTTGAGAGGGTTCCTTCCTTCACCTACACCCAGTGACTGACTGATGCAGGCTATAAGAAGTTACATCTCTCACTTCAATCAGAACAAATGCTGAGTTGCAGTCCATACCCCTGAGCTCCCTGTAAGGCCAGGCTGAGAGGCCTTGGCCTCCAACCTGCCCATTCTGCTCCCATCACTCCATGACAAGAGTCAGCTGAGACCACACCCTCCATAAACCTTGAGCCCTGCCTCAGCTTCTGCTTCTAGAAGGACTGGCCAGTGTTTCAACACAAGGAGGATTCCCAGAGACGGCTCCAGCAGCTTTCAGGGTTACCCTGAAGACCTAGCCATTGCCTGCATGTTCTCTCCTGCTTTGTGGAGACGTCAAGGGAGAAAACAGGAGCCCAGCTTAGATGCTGTGCTGCTGTGGCTTCTGCTACTAAACCTCTTGTGACAGCCTGGATCTCTCTGGATACCCTAGAACAAGGCATGTGCCTCTGAATGAGCTCCATGGAGACAGAGCCACACGGGATGCTGCAATGCGGCCATGCCCAGCCCTGTTCTCCTGATGCCTCTCCTTCTCTCCATCCTCCCATGGAAAGGGAAAGGAGTCTCTGTCTCCGATTCTGCTACAATGATCTGAAAATACTTTTGCTCTTGGAAGCAATGGCCAGGTTCTCCCATCCTTTATAGTTAGGAACTGGTCAACATGCCAGGTGGGACAGATGGCTGCTTGGACAGCTTGCTATTGGTACAATGTGGTTGCTTGGGTGAGTCCTATCTCAAGAGCTCTTAGCACTCTGATTCAGATTCATCCCAACCGGGACTCTGCTTTAGCAAGAGATTTCTAAAGATAGCAAGTCCTTGTGGCTAAATAAAAAATAATCGAGCTTCTTACTTGAGAACCAGGGAGCAATGAGTACAATCTCCAGGAGGAAATAATCGTGAGGAACACTCAAAGTTATGAGTGTTCTTCAGCTAGTGGCTGCCACTGCACAAGATATGTCCCTTCCCATTCTTTGTGTACTATGAAAGAGGGTGAATGAGTTGGACAGACACTATCTTCTCCACCCGCCCATGAGACATGCCAAGAAAGCATGACCCTAGGGAGTCAGCTGGCTTTCTAGACAAGCTGGGACCTCTCTTCTGCACTTGAGGGGCAAATAGCAAATGTGTTTAAATGCATATGTCCACTTCTTATTTAAGATGCTATGTAATAAGACATTCAAAAATATAGATGATAGAGACAGCATGTTTTATGAGGCAAACCTATCCTAAGAAAGTTTAGTAGAAGATACAGGGGAATATTAGAAAAGATGGCACGATGAATCAAAATCAATGAGCAAAGACAGGTAACAGGTGACAGGCACTGGTATCAGGGCTACACGGTCATTATCTACAAGTGTTCGCAAGTGTTTTAAGATCCAAGTCAACTCTTGACCCAAACTAGGAGGACACGTATTCTTGAGACTGAGTCCAAAACGATGATCAGTTCTCATGAACATGCAGTGTAATTCAACGAGGAACTTATGAAAAAAGAAGGTACCGTGTATGACCGGCCTTCCTGAGGGCCATTCCTTAGGACATTGTCCACGTCACCTGTCATAGCTACAACACATGGCTCATGAATGAAATGATTCAGAAGCCAAGCTTCTATGGACGAGGCTTCCCTACAGATAATTCATTCCAGATTGTCCTCTGGAAGAGTGAGAGTTGACAGACATCTGAAGGCACACACAGATGACACACACACATGCACACTATACATACACACGTCTTCTCCACACCAGCAGTGGGGTGTGGATGTCTCAAGTTTTCTAACCTTGACACAGGAGTCAGAGGTTCTACACAAGAAGGTTCACAGACCTGGCACCATGGAAATGTACGTTTCTCGGACCCGGCGTAACGTGTGATGGAAAGTCATGAAGATAAGATACATCATAAACACTTGAGACATGCTATCAACATAACATGTACGTAGAACCATTTCAAGAGAATATCAGCTTTAGGGGTAGTTCTAGTTAGTTTACAAAACACATGGAGTCATTGTGATGAGTACATGCCCAATCAAAAATGTGTACGTCCTTTTTCTTAGTTTGCAAATATGATAACCTAAAATGGTGTGTTTATTTTCCTTAGAGTAGTGTGATTAGCCATTTGTTTCCATTCATGGGCCATTTAAATCTCTTCCGTGAATACATTTTTTTTTTGTACTTTAAAATGACTCTTGTGGTCCTATTATTTTATTAGTACCTATTTTTCTTGCTTATTTGAAGCACTCGCTTAAAGAAAACACTAAAATGGGCTCATTATTCCTTCTGTGTGTTGAAATGATAAAAGAGAGACGATTCCCATTTCGGTTTTGTTTCTTTGTTTATGCTTTCTGGCTTTGACAGAGTTGATATGGTCCTTGAGATCATGAAGTTTGACATCTAATATCCTGAGTTTATGATTTTCTGCAGGCATGTAAGGAAGGTATTCCACTCCCAAATCTATAAAAATATTATTCCCCTTTTGTCCTCATGATATTTTTTGGTTTTGTTTTTGAGGGGTTTTTTTTTTTTGGTTTTTCAGAGTCAAAAATCTTATTTGTGCCGGTGGAGGTCTATCTGTATACTACTCCCCGGATCCCAGTAGACAGCCAAACATTACACATGCACACTGTTTATGGGAAACGGCTCCCTGATTGGACCTGACCTTCTCACGTATGATAAATGCCTCCTACACAAGGGTCTGCCTCTAGATTTTCCATTTTATTTTTTAATGCTGTCTTTCTTTCTCCATTCTACTTACCCACTATTTCTACTACAGTGAGCAAAGAAGGATCCATTAATATCTAAAGGAACAATATTTCTGCCTTATATTTCTGTCTCAGATATTTTTTTTTTTTCCTCAATGATCACAGCACATTTCTCAACCCCAAAGTGCGAGACTCGGTTTGATACGTTCTGCCAAAGCTCCCATCCATGTGTTTGAACCACGTTGCCTTGATAATGAATTTAAGATGAATGAGTATGTTAACTTTAGCATTTCAAACTCATAAGGGGGAAAAAAAAAGAAGCAGTGGTTTAAAATAATAAATATCCCAAAAGAATTTGGTAAGAGCCCACTGTTTACACTTCTAATACAAGATCCTGTGGACCGTGCTCTTTTCCTGAATTATTTTTAAACCATGGACGCTGTAGGATATCCTGATGATGCATGGTCTCATGGGAGAAGCCGAATTTTGCATGGGCTGCTTTATATCAGACCTAAACGGGTAAGATTTAGTAACTGATCTTGCAAGGAGAGAACATTATGCATTAATTGACTTCTGCGGGCTCCTCATCTCTGTGTCTCCGTTGCGAACAGCTGGTGTGGCAGGTGGTGTACTAGAATGCGTACCGCGGTGGAGACTATGAACTCCCATTTTTCCTAAATAAAACAAGTTAACGGTAGAGACCACAGATCCCAGCTCCCATGGTCTAGAGAGACCACTTAAAATTATGAAAAAGGCATGCCATAATTTAATTCCGTGGCTGTCTACAGCTGATTTTACCTTTTTTATCAATAGCGGATTCAAAATTGATCAGTATGGTTTTCTCTTCAGCTCATGTTAACTGAACGGATGGACGTGTACGTAGACGGCATCAATGATTTGTACGTGCATATGGCCGGGGACCGGGTCTCTGCATGGTTTTGTTTTGTTTTCCCTAATCTACTGAACTTTTATTCTCACTGGAAACAAAGATGTGGTGGGTAAAAAATTAAGCAAAATTAATACACTTGGGCAACTGGGTGTTTTTTTTTTTTTCCAAAAGCAAGGACGCCATCAAATTCTAGAACATTGCTTGATTTGGTGAGTGAAAAAAGACAGCTCACAATGACATCACCAGTCTTCCAAGATGAATATTGCATTTTGATTATTAACAATAGTGTCACGTTGTTAAGCCTCGATTTGGTAAAAGGACGGTGAATAAGTATTTTTTGTTTGTTTGTTTGCTTTCGGGGGCCACAGCCTGTTTTTTCTAGATGTGTGTTAGAGAATGCCACAATGTCGGGATCTCCATTTGTGGGACCTTTGAAAATACATCGCAACAAGGTTTAGGCAGAGGCTACCCCCTCACAAATTCTGAAGAGTCTGAAGGAATGGATGATTGTATATTTCCGTGTTCAGAGCGCCGAGGTCAGTGATTGCAAAGACTACTACGGCAGCAGCTGGTCGGCTCTAGAGGAGTCGATGATCTCCAAGGACACACACACATCATGGCTCCCCTCTCTGGTCACGCAAATGCTTGTCATCTACACATTTCCATTGTGTGATGTCAACTGCCATAAAGACACACAACCATCAGTGGCGACGATGGGCTCGTTCTGTCCGTTGCCAAGGTGACGGGGATGCCATATGTACACGTTTGCATAGCCTCCCCAGAAATCTCTCTTTCTCTTTCCCTCTCTGTTCGACCGTTCGCATGTCCCTCTGCCCATCAAAACCCTTTGTGTCTGGAAGCTGAGAGCTTTTCCAGCCCCTCTTCTGCATCTTTTCCTTGGCCGTGCACCGTCTGACCGTCTTCTACCCCCTGTGCCGTGTCAGCGATGGGACGGCGTTGCGAAGACCGGTTCATAAAGATAGCTATAAATGTGCAAGTGTATAAACATCTGAATTTCATATAAAGCAATGTTTGATGTTAAAAAGGCTGCACTGAACATAAAGCGGTGGGCGTGGGACATAGGAAACCCCCATACTGCGACGGAAAATGAAGAAATACGAAAACAGCTCCTGTCACAAGGAAAAGAGGACATTCATTTTTCGTCAAAAAATGTTGAGAATATGTCTCCTTCCATTTCCTACGTACATGTATTTCACAAGCAAAGATACTCCTAAAGCTAAGATTACTGTCTCTGATTTTAGTTTTATTTTATTTTATTTTATTTTATGTTTTGTTTTGGAGGCAGGGGGAGGATCTCCGACGAGGAGCTACTCTATAAATGGGCTTAAATGTAATTGCAAGCCATTTTAATTGAGGCTTTCATAATCACTACAATAAAATTACTACTTTACCAAATGTAAACTATATATTCCAGTAACTATCAATCACCCTGACAACCTCCGGAGTAAATGCAAGAATTTCTCTATTTCATCTCTCCCTGCAATTTTCGTTCTATTTATAGAGGTCCCTGTGGCATTGGTGAGGACCCATTTCGGGGGAAACGTTCTCCAAGTCTCTTGTTCTAGCCTCATCGTTCTGATGCTGGTTTTATTTTCATGGTGGTCGCTTTGTTTTTTAAAAACCAGAGCGTCTGTTCTGAGTTCCTTGAGAACAGAGACCGGTAGCAACGCTGTGTGTTTCAGCTGTTCAGCCTTGGTGACGTTGTTGCTCAACGTAAATGCCAAAATCCTAAATGCTGATAACATGGCCAATATGTGTGGAGCATGAGAAATATTGGATGATTACGAATTAAGTTAAAGCAACATTAAAAAAAAATAACTTTATACTTTATACTCCCTAATGGGTCACAGGGAATTAGTGTAAAATACTCATGCTTTTCCAGTTGATTTTATTCTGCAACAGGATCTCTGTGGCAATGACCTGAGTGTAAATAGGTCTCATCGGGACCCCCGCCACCCGTGGCTCTGTTGTGTTTCATTCTTCTCTCTTCCGTATCTTTCGTGCCCAAAGTACTGGGATGTTTTCGGATCATATTAAATCTTGTTGATGCAAAACACTAATAAAAACATAAAAGAGTCCCTCCCTTCCAAGACCTCCAGTGGACCCCTGAACCTACACAGAGTAGCAGACCCTAATACGCTATTTTTTTTCTTATACATACATACTTATGGTAATGTTTAATAAGTTAGGCACAGTAAGAGATTAATATTAATGAACTGTTGACTATGAATGTTAACTATTAACGATAAAATAGCATATTGTGTCACACTCCTGCTTCCTCTTGGGATGATAAAAAGCCTCCGTGATGAGATGAACCAGGGTCAAGGACACAGGTGTCGTTGGACTCTACACAGGTAGAGTTAGGCTCCTGACCTACTGAGCCCACCTCAGCAGGAACATCTGTTTCCAAAATCCGATGGAGCATGGGCAGCCGAAATCATGCACAAGAGGGGAAATACAGTCTGTGCCTATTGTACAAAAACTAGAAAGCAGAAATGCCAAACTACACGTAGGGTAAAAAATCATCTCAAATCTTGTGAATCGGGAGATGACTACTCACTGAGTTCCCAACATCTCTGAATTCTCTGTCGTTTTAAATATCCACACAAATTTTTATTTACAAAAATGGGATCTCCTGTGCATTCTCATTTTTAGTTTTTTTGTTTTGTTTTTTGTTTGTTTGTTTGTTTGTTTGTTTTTTGCTTTTCCTTCAGCCATGTATGCTGGACCCTTTTCCAGTTCAATAGACAGGCACAGACATCATCATTTTTCATGGCCAAGGAGTCTGTCCGTTCCCCGGCACTCCTATATGTAGATGGTCAGAATGTTTCCTCATCTCGAAGGCCATGATCAAGGTTCAGTTTTCAAGGCGGTATTTGGAACACACCTACCAGCTAGTGTTTGTTAGTCCACGAGCTAGACATTAAAGGAAATACATGCTCTGAAATGCTCAGAAGAGCACACGATTTGCAAAATTCCCCAGGAGACGATGCATAAAACATCAGATGAGAGAAGAGATCACAGCTGAAGGTGTGATCTGAATCCAACTGCACGAGGTGGTAACGGCGCTACGTTTCCCTAAAGAACTGAGCTTCTAGAAGTTTCCATCTCGGAATACAGCTGACCCTCAAACAACGTGGGTTTGAACCGCTTGCAGGTGGATTTTTTCTTCGTTAAGTGCAGGGCAGTCCTATACATGTATTTTCTCTTCCTTTGATTCCCTCATCACATTTTCTATTCTCTGGCCTACTTTATCATAAGAATACAGTTTACAGTGCATAGCACATACAAAATATGTATAAATAGACTATTTTATTAGCCAAGGTGTCTCGTCAACAGGAGGCTATTAGTAGTTAAGTTTTTTTTTTGGGGGGGGAGGGGGTCAAGAATTATGCACAGATTTTAACCTCCTCAGGGGATAGGTAGGTCAGTGGCCCTGACCCTCACATTGTTCACGGGTCAGCTGAATTTTCATTTTGTGCAAGTTGACGAAATCCAACATCTTGGGAATTGAGATTTCTAACAGTCAACCCCAGTGGAAACATCACTGACTAATACTGTTTAGTTTGCATAAATATTTAACACGAGCGACATCATTTTATGAAGCAGGTTCCCTAGAACCGGATTTTACATGGTGTTGTACCTACGGGTCATAACTGGGGAGGGTAACACATACTTTATTCTCTCTCTCTCTTTTTTTTTTTTTTTTCCAAATGAATTAAATATAATCAAAATCAGGAGGTCTCTGGCAAGTAATTAGAAGTGGTACACTTTCTATAAATTTTGTGATCACGAATCACAGAGCAGAGAACATCACTTGGCTCACGGAACACGTGGTTTTGTGCAAACACAAGCTCTATCAGAGGAGGCGACGCAGTGGTCTGTGAGGGAAGGAAGTGACCTCCTTTTTGCACAGGCCGTTTCAGAATGAGACTAAATTGTCCTGTGAGGGAGCACCTGCAGGAAACCTTCTTCCCCTTCAGCCTCAGCAACTCCTCCCAACCCTCTGGACTCCTGCCCACCCTGGGCTGCGGATTCGGGCCCCAAGGCGAAGACAGCTGTGAGAGAAAGAACGCTTCATCTTCATGAAAATAGGCTTTGAAGCCCTTTTGCAGATAAACACTCTTCATTTGTTAACGACTTAATCCTTTCATTAAAGCTCACTTTGTTAGGTGGCTTGGCTTTCGGAAACACAGCCCAGGCCGATATTTGCATCGGTCCTTTCAAGACCCTCAGGCCAGGGGAGGTGCTTAAAAATAACATTGTTGCAGGTTTACGGTAAAGGGATACAATCTATCTCTCCCTCTGCCCCAGGGGGGCTGGGAAGAGATTACAGAAGCCTTTGTGTTGAATTAGGATTCCTGAAATGGAACTCTTCATTTTGCATCCATCTGAAATTGATCTGTGTGGTTGTGTTACTCAGTCTCTAATAATGCACCGCACTCAAGTCCTTTCCTTTTCTTTTCCCTTGAAATTGTAGAGGCGTGAGAATGGATACAGGGAATGAGTAAACCTAGACAGTCTAAAACCTGAATTGTGAAGGGGTCGCTAAGTATCGTTTCCCTGGAAATGGGGGCTCTGGTGTATCCTTGATTTAGAAAGGCAGTTTCAGTGAAAACACGGTGTGGAGCATACGGAACTGTGTGATCTGTGCTGTGTTTACACTGCCTGTGGGTCTTTTTAAGCTTCAGGGGTAGAACGAATAATATTGATATTTTATTTTATTTAATATTTTATTTTTTATAAACATATATTTTTATCCCCAGGGGTACAGGTCTGTGAATCACCAGGTTTACACACTTCACAGCACTCACCAAAGCACATACCCTCCCCAATATCCATAATCCCACCCCCTTCTCCCAAACCCTCTCCCCCCAGCAACCCTCAGTTTGTTTTGTGAGATTAAGAGTCACTTATGGTTTGTCTCCCTCCGTTCCCATCTTGTTTCATTTATTCTTTGCCTAACTCCCAAACCCCCCAT
>NC_081575.1:120938543-121002791 GCF_022355385.1 Mustela nigripes | reverse complement strand
CAAACTGAGGGTTGCTGGGGGGAGGGGGTTGGGAGAAGGGGGTGGGATTATGGACATTGGGGAGGGTATGTGATTTGGCGAGTGCTGTGAAGTGTGTAAACCTGGTGATTCACAGACCTGTACCCCTGGGGATAAAAATATATGTTTATAAAAAATAAAAAATTAAAAAAAAAAAATAAGGAGTTGAAAATGGGTTTCTGGCCTCAATGGACAAAGAGAGATGCTTCACCATCCCTCACAAAACCATGAGACATGGAAAGAAATCCAAGAAAAAACTTCAGGAAAGCCTGAGCAGTGATCTTTGAGAGAAACAAGACCAACTCCCTGACACCCAGATCATCCCAGCTTACTTACTACCTGGAGAGTGTTTCCAGGCCATGACCTATGATGAGAAAACCCAGACAGAACCCAGAAAGCTCTCTGAATTTTAGGAGACCAGAGTAGTCACGGTTCCTAGGACAGAGTACCAGAAAAGAGAGTTCTTCAGCCAGACAGAAGAATGAAGATCTGCAGATCCAATTTGACTTGAGTGAATTTCAGGACGTTTAGATGAGGAGACCACCATGCAGGCTGCTCAAAGCTGGGGAAGGAACCCCCTAAAACACAGTAGGATTTACATAAAGCATGAGGCCAGTTACGTGGGACAGAAAAGTAGAAGAAAAATGATTAAATGTCCTCACTACCTACAACCCATTGACAAGTCCTTGAAACAGGCAGAGTGACCTTCCTCTAGGAACTCAGCTGCCTCGATGTCCACATTTTGCTAAGGACAAAAGGCCATTTTAGCCCAACCCTCAGGATTCTAGAAATCTACTTTAGGATATAAAAATTCCTTTGGAAACTTCCTTTATCTCTAAACCCCCCAAGATATGTGTTGGCAATCATCCCCCACGCATATGACCCCCCAATATGCAACTGAAGGCTCTCATGATTAAGGTTTTATTACATGGTAATAAAAGACCTTGTCCCAACAACAGCTACCCCCCTCAAACCTTGCCTCCAAAATTCCTTACAGACTTAAGCTCTTCCTGGCTCCCTCCTAACTTGGAAGTATATAAGAGGGGGGTTAGCCCTCGTGACCCGAGTGCAGCTCTTTTTGTCCATAGGTCCTGTCCCTGTGCTTCTATAAAACCACCTTTTTGTACCAGAAACATCTCAAGAATTCTTTTTGGCTGTTGGCTGTGAACCCGAATGTCTTTCCTGCACCAGCCAGGAAACAAACCACTGGAGCGGAGAGGGAACACTTCCTAGAGCTCGTCCAGGACCAGGAACAGCTGCTGTTCCCACCAGCCATCCTGGAAAACTTCATGAGTTTGAGGTTAGTGGATGAGCTGCCCAGAAGGATTGTGCCTCAGTAGGAGGTGGTTTGATGGGCCTGACAAC
This sequence comes from Mustela nigripes, assembly GCF_022355385.1. Classification (NCBI taxonomy): domain Eukaryota; kingdom Metazoa; phylum Chordata; class Mammalia; order Carnivora; family Mustelidae; genus Mustela; species Mustela nigripes. The sequence goes on along the minus strand of NC_081575.1, from coordinate 121,001,408 downwards.
CACTGTGGTCCAGAGTAACCAACTCTAATAGCGAGATGTGAAAGAAACTGTGTGTGTGTGTGTGTGTGTGTGTGTGTGCGCGCTATGTACCCATGTCCCAGAAGAATGCCAAGGATGTCTATAAGAATACAAAAATACCGGGCGCCTGGGTGGCTCAGTGGGGTAAGCCCCTGCCTTCGGCTCAGGTCGTGATCTCAGGGTCCTGGGATCGAGTTCCGCATCGGGCTCTCTGCTCGGCGGGGAGCCTGCTTCCTCCTCTCTCTCTGCCTGCCTCTCTGCCTACTTGTGATCTCTCTCTGTCAAATAAATAAATAAATAAAATCCTAAAAGAAAAGTAAAGAAATATAACCATCTATATCTTTAAAAACAAAAAAAAGTACAAAAATACCCAGCCCCCAATAAGGCCAAATTCACAATGTTTGGTGCCCCATCAAAAAGATTGCCCAAGACATAACCCGTGTACAGAAATCAATTGTGTTTTTATATACCAACTATGGGAATGGAAACTGAAATACCATTTATCAAGAAACACTTTTCACTCTACCCTTAAAATACAGAATGCACAGGGGCACACCTGACAGAACGCTGGAGAGACCCGTACAGGGTCTACCAAAACCATTCCTGAGACACATAGAGCATTAAGAGTCAGAAGACCCAGTATTTATTGTTGCGATGTCAATTATCTTCAAATTGATCTCCACATTCAAAAACATCCCCCCTCCATTTCCAGCAGGCTTGTTGGGTAGAAAACGCCCAGTTGACCTTGACAAGTTGAATGAAAATGTAAAACACTGAGACCGGTCAAAGAGACGTTCAAAAACACAACAAAGACAGAGAACATGTATTATCTGGCTTCGAGTCTTATTTTAAAGCTACCATGATCCAGAGAGTCGGCTCTCATCCATGATGTAGGAAAGACATTAGAGTCCGAAGCTGACCATCAAGGAATTCTTGAGACATCTTTGGTGCAAACAGGTGATTTTATGGAAGCCAGGGGACAGGACCCATGGGAAGAAACAGCTGCCCGGGGGTCATGAGGAGGGGCTCATTATATACTTCCAAGTTGGGAGGGGTTTAGGGATGGTCTAAGTCTCAAAGGAATTTTGGAAGCAAGGTTTCTGGGACCTTTAGGGAACTAGTTATTGTTGGGGAAAAGGTCATTTACTACTCTCTAATAAAACACTAGTCATGAGACACTTCTGATGTCTACTGGTGGGCCATGTGCTTGGGGATGATGGCAACACCAGTCTTGGGGTTTAAAAGAGGTTTCCAAAGGGATTTTAATATATTAAACTAAAGGGATAAAAAGTAAACTTAAGGGATCCGGGTTGGGAGTAGGGGATAGAGGGCCTAGTGCCAGGAGGGCTACGATTGCCTTTTGCCCTTAGCCAAGTGTGCGCGTCAAGGCAGATGAGTTCCTGGAAGAATGGGTCTGCTTGTTTCAAGGAGGTGTCAGTGGGCTATAGGTAGCAAGGAAATTTAATAGTTTTTCCTTCTGTCTTTGTTTGCCACATCAATGAACAACGTAGACTGATCAATGGACCAGCATTCAGGGTCTGGAAATAGACACATACAGATGGGAACAACTGATTTTGGGAAAAAACGGTTCCGCCGCAGCTTAGTGCAGGAAGGACACCATTTTTAAGCAAATGATCACAGAACAGATATCCAAATATGAGAACCAAAGCCACACACACACACACACACACACACCTACCTCGGTACATACATTGCATCTTATTAAAGGTGAACCATGAGAGACTATGGACTCTGAAAAACAATCTGAGGGGTTTGAAGTGACTGGGGAGTGGGAGGTTGGGGAACCAGGTGGTGGGTATTGGGGAGGGCACGGATTGCATGGAGCACTGGATGTGGTGAAAAATAATGAATACTGTTATACTGAAAATAAATAATAATAAAAACAAAAAAGACAAAAAAAAAAAAAAAAGAGTTCACTCAAAATGGACCTTAAGCTTGGATCTAAGTTGAGAATGAAAATCTAAATGTATGAAATTTCTAAGAGACACAGAAGCAATGTTGGGTCAGCCAGTGATTTCTTAGATTAAGACATCCAAATCCAAATTGTGATCATCAACGAAAAGAACTTTAACCGTTGAAAGCACCGGCTCTTCAAAAGATGCTGTTAAGAGAATGCATGGCGCCCTGGGTGTGGTGCAAACACAATGAGTACTGTTACACTGAAAATAAATTTAAAAAATTTTAAAAAATAATAAAATAAAATAAATTTTAAAAAAGAGAATGAAAAGAGAAGCAGCAGCGAAAAATCATATATCCAATAATGAAACCATAATAAGTGACTCTTAATCTCACAAAACAAACTGAGGGTTGCTGGGGGGAGGGGGTTTGGGAGAAGGGGGTGGGATTATGGACATTGGGGAGGGTATGTGCTTTGGTGAGTGCTGTGAAGTGTGTAAACCTGGTGATTCACAGACCTGTACCCCTGGGGATAAAAATATATGTTTATAAAAAATAAAAAATTATAATAAAAAAAAAAGAAGACACAGAGAATTCTCAGATAGAAAACAAATATCTATTTTTTGTTTGTTTGTTTTAATTGGCAGAGATTTGAGCAGGCACTTCACTTACGGGAGATTTATGCAAATAAGCACATGAAAACAGGTTCATGGTATCAGTCATTTGCAAGCAAACGGTAGATGCTGTGTTACGATTGCTAACTGGAAACCAGGTCCCCATCAAGGAAAATAGATAAAGTCTGGTATGCTACGGATTCCTGCTCAGAAATAGGAAGCAATGCATTATTTTTTTATCAATGTACTATTGATACATGTAAAAATATACATAAAAACAACTGTGTCTAAGTCAGACCAAAAGCAAAAACCCAGAGTACATACCGTATGATCCCATTTACATACATTTGTAGGAAATGCAAAAGAATCTCTCTGCCGGGAAGGTAAGTACTGTTTGCCTGGGGATGGGGACCAGGAAGGGTGGCAGGTTGGGTCTGAGGGCTCTCCGTAGAGTTTGGAAGGCGCTAGGAATGTTTATAATCTTGATTGTAATGATGGTTTCACAGATGCATATATATTTCGACACTAACCAATTAGTAGACTTTAAATATGTGCCCTGGGTCAATTTTATCTCACCAAAACTTTTTTTTTTTTTTTTTAAAGATTTTATTTATTTATTTGACAGACAGAGATCACAAGCAGGCAGAGAGGCAGGCAGAGAGAGGCAGGAGGAAGCAGGCTCCTCACTGAGCAGAGAATCCGATGTGGGGCTCAATCCCAGGACCCCGAGATCATGACCTGAGCCAAAGCCAGAGGCTTTAACCGTCTGAGCCACCCAGGTGTCCCTCATCAAAACTTTTAAAACATGGATGGACTGATGGAGTTGCATCAATGGGGTTTTGAATGCTAAATGAACTTCACATTATAGGACCAAATCTACTGTGTTGTCCTATGCTGTGTTTTTTGTCCTGCTTCTTCTGCATTTCTTTAACTTCTTTACTTTCTTTTGATTAATGCATTTTTTCAGATGCCATCTTCCATATCTTTGTTCTTCTAAATGTTTCTTAAATCTGTAATGATCTAATTATCAGATGTGTAAGTATTACTGATCATTTTTTAGAGCGGGAAAAGGATCTGAAATAACTATGGGGTAAAGCATTCACCTGTGCTAAATGGAGGTGACCGGCTTCTGCACCTTGAAATATTTCACAATTTAAAAATGCAAAAGCGAAATACAAACAGTGAACAATAGGCTAAGCAAGACACTAGAAATGGGCATGTGGGTATGTGAAAAATTATCTTCTCCATAACATATCGAAACTCTGTTGGGAGAAAGTATGAAGATATCAAGAATGTAGCCTGTATAGAAAAGGGACAATATTGTTCAAGAAACTGACAATCGTGGAGCCGGAAGAGGGAAAAATAAAGCCAGCCTTGCTAATAATAAATGTGCTCGATTTTAACACGTTGTTCTATTTCTCGTGTTAATTTTAGATCGCATTGTCCCTACCTGGCTTGAATATTGTGCAACGCTTCCTGTCACATTCGTGACTTTGTAAAGGTAGCATAGATTTGGAGAAAGCCGTTGGCCGCTCTGAATGAGAAGCCACGGAACGATTGACGCACCCTGATCTGGCAATTCAATTACTGAGAGACGATACTAAATATCTCCTGGAAAACACTGAACAACCGGCAGTTCAAATGTGTTTGAGATAATTTCTTATTATGTCAAACTGTTGCAAATCATCTAATTCCTGCATGTTCTTATAAGCACGGGAAGCCTGGCAATTGAAGCAAGGAAGGGGTATATTGTAACAGCTCGGGGGATGCCTTATTGTGATTGCAAGTTGAGTGGAAACAAAGTATAAAAAGGTAGACATGAAAAAGAGAAGGAGAGATAGTTAAGTTGCATTTGGTGAGAGCCTCCAGAATGAGATTCACAAAGTTAATCGTGACTGAAGTCCATTTATTTTTAAATTTTCTGCGATGGGATAAGATTATTTTTCTAATTAAAATAATAGGTATAAGCAAAGAGCTTCATAACTATTAGGCATGGAAATAAGGGATAAACTAAATTTCTCAGTGTGTCTTGCAGAGACAAATGTTCAAAGAGAATTGGAATTTCGAGGGAGTGGCACCAAATGAAACGGATTGGAGGGGTTTTTGTTTGTTTGTTGGTTGGTTGGTTGGTTGGCTTGGTTTTGTTTTTAAGAAAAGACAACCCGAGTGCATTCCGCGACGACTTTCATGCCAGAACTTAACACACGATAGGGATGCTGGAAGGAAGGAAGCATCCAGGTGAGGAACATCCCTGCCGGGGCTGATTTTGTGCAAGGACATGTCCATCCAGTTGCTGCAAATTTCTTAACCTCAAAGGAAAAGTCGGTGCAGACGGAAAAGTTAATTTGGGGTTTCCTATTTTGAGCCTCTGGGTTCCCCCAGTTTCAACAGTGTGGGTCCCAGAAGCGCCATGATTGGGTGCTTGGTGTCTGTGGGTGTTTTGAATGGGTGCATGTGTGTGCAGGAGTGACCGTGTAGGTGAGTGTAGCAGGTGGTGAGGAAAGAACCATGGAGAACCATGTGAGAAATGTGTCAAAAGCGGTTTGCTGAAATTGTGATGCCATACATATTTCAATAAGCTACAGATTTCAAAATAAATTTTCAAAACAAATGTTTATAAGCATTTCTTGAAGATAGTCTTCATTTTGTTTGAATAATATTGTAATAATTGATAGTATCAGGGGGAAAGAGGTTCTTCATATACTCAAGGATTCAACAGAAACGTTTTCCTTAGGGAAACATACAGGCTGGTTAAGGGTTAAGAATTGTTTTTGTTTTTCCCCCCCATAACTTTTGTGTCTCTTTTCTTATTCCCAAGGAGATAGATCTTGCAGAACGGAAAGGCAGTGAAAATTTGTTGAAAAGACTCGGTCAGGTGCATACCTGAGAAGCACCCTTCTAGGAAACAGAAGACAGTGGGAAGTGAGGAAATAAAGAACATTTTCATTTTATTTCATCCTCCAATGAGGTTGACAACCCTTTGGGAATCTGCCCCTGAGTCACTCATTGAGTCTATTGTGTTCGATCCCGAAGCACTTTGTTGACTCTTAGATGACCAACACTGACTCGGAATGCATGAAAAACAGCCACTTATCTCTGAAAGATGTGTCCACTTCTTTGTGTGAAATGTGATAGTTCCCCTTGAAAATCAACTCCATGGACCACACGAATTAAGTTAGTTCTGAAATATGAAGTTAGACCCTAGAAACCAATAACCAGGCTATTGACTGCCCCAGTACCTTGGCTTATAGAGGTTTAATAAATGCCTTCCGGGGCCTACTTAATAACACTTTATTGAGTTTTAGGGGAAAAAAAAGATAGGCATCGTTTTTCACTCTGCATTCAACTGACGAGCACAGAAATAATAAAACATACAATATGATAATGCTAACCTATTTAAGTGATCTAGCAAGAAAAGGTCATCTTTTGAGCATTTTTGCTACATTCAAATGAAGTCTCCAGATATTCAAGATGAATATTGAAAAACTGACTCTGAAAAAAAAAAAAAAAAAAGGTACCAGTTCTCAAATAAAGAAAATCTTGATCTTAGTTTAACTGGGTTCCTCTATATATTTTGTAAATTGTGTAATTATAATTATAATGGAGTTTGAAAAATGCATTTTGAAATCATTATTTTTGGTTTACAAAAGAGGTGATGATATTGAGAATCATCGATGATTTGCCTTGTAGGAAACAAAGAACTTTCTTCCTTTCTCTGGATCGTTTAGACGAGTACTTCCTGTTAGAATGTTCTGCAAGAATGGAGATGCTCTTATATGATGTGTCCAATGGTGACCACCAACTATATGGGGTTATAAGTTGTCAGTGTCTACACTGATCTTAAAGAAGAACTAGTCAAAGGACGAATTCCATACATAAAACTCCACTCATTTCGTGTAATCCCATATAAATATAATACGGAGCACTGACTGTGGTGCTTAAACAATGAATCTTGGGACACTGAAAAAATTAAATTAAGTTAAAAAACATACTTGAAACATCTTTTAAAAATATCTGCACAGATTTTAATGTGCCTTGAAAAAATTATACACACACAATTGAATTATTGTCAGAATTATATGAACATATGGGACTCTTTCTTTTAATCTTTTTGGTCATGACTTTGAAAGGCACTTGGATATCATGTCAACCACAGCATTTGGGGACAGAATGTACCCTTTTATAATAAAATATCATATCTGGGGATGACCGGGTGGTTCAGTTAGGCTCCATGCTGGAGCCCACTTAAATAAAAAAATGAAATATCTGAGGAATTTAAGACTACAATGAAACAATATAACTTCTCTTTGATGGGAGACCCTAAATTATAATGTTGTCAGAGATTTAAAATACATTTTTATGATTACTGATTATTATGATACTGATTTTATATATTTTTTAATTTTTTTTTTACCCTAAAAGTCCATATTAAGTCTCAACTGATTCTACAGAAAGCCTTGGGCGTGTTTTCATGCAGAGGATGGAGACGTATGGATGGGGAAGACTCAGTCACCCATCCACAGCTGCCTCACCTCAACGAGCCTCTTCTAAGGAAAAAAGGAAAATGCATACAACAAGGGAGTGTCCAGCCTTAATGTATATAACCATATGTTCCTTCCTACCTAGTTTTAAATTTATTCATACTCTGCTTGGATGTAGAACAAGGAAGGAAAACTTTTTTTTTTTCTGTGAAAGGTCAACATAATAAGCCTTTTAGGTTTTGAGGACCATAAGGTCTCTGTTACAACTAGTCACTTGTACTATGTTGAGGCCCACAAGGTCATAGGCAATAAAGAATTGATCACTGTTATTTCTCAATCAGTGCTGGTTATGAAACCAGATGTCAGGCTGGACTGGGTCCATGGCCTCAGTCTTCTGACCCCTGACATCCAACTATGGTAGACTCAACACTGACTAATAATGTTCTCATGGCCAATTTGGAATGCTGACCTCTCATTTTATGAGGATGTATATACACACTTTCTTTTGCTTGAGAAGTAACCATTTCCCCCAAACCCAAGCGTGGAAGCATCAGGTTTGCTGGGCATGACGGAACAAGGCCACTTTGGGTACCACAAAGTCTTTAGATATCCCAGAGACCCCTAGAAAGGGGTCTTCGAGACCTCCAAGGATGAGGAGATACACACCCACATCACAGCTGGTCTTGCTGTAATTATCTGAGCGTTGGTTGGATGATGGATGGGAGTAGCCACGCTGACATGGTGCCTCCCTGTTCAGAAGAGAAGAATGGATTCATCCATTTAAGCCTAAGGGAAATGAGTACTCATTGTGGTGGACATTTAGAGTGTAAGAATACAGAACACCGTGAGAGCCCCCTGTCTGTTGGCTCTGTCACAGCAAGGGTCCTGGGCGGTGAAAGCTGAGTACAATGCAGCACCAGGGGAGGGGAGAGAGAGACAGGGAAAGAGAGGAGAAGAGGAGGAGGAGGAAGAAGAAGAAGAAGGAGAGAAGGAGATGGAGAGAAGCAGAGGGTGACGAGGAGGAGGAGGAAGAGGTGGAGAAGAGAGAGGGGAAATTAAGCTCAGCCCATCCCTACAGTCACTAAGAACAGTAAGCAGCGAGCCCCCTCACACAGTTTCCAAATACAAACCCACCAACGTGAGACCCTCCTCTCTGGGGCTCTCACACGGCAGGTTTCTCCTCACACACCACCTCCTCTCCAGGGCCGGGTACCAGAGGACCGGATAATCAGAGACAGCCCTTGTGCCCCAGGACCCACCGACGTTATCCAAGCCAGCCCGTCCTAAGCCTGCTCCACCTGTTCCTTCCTGCGGAGGTCACAGTAAAGGTCCCTGTCCATGTTTTCCCTCCTCCTCTGCCTTCCCAAGGGTCCTCCTGGGGCTTCCAGGAGGGGCTCTCCTGTGGGGCTGTCCTGTGGGTCTCTCAGTGTGTGGCGCGTCCCTCCTCCTGGGAACAGTGTGTCACAAACGGTGGTTTCCATGGCATCATCTCTGGATCTGTGGACCTTACTGTATCTCAAGTGTCTATTAATACATTATATTATGAAACCCTGTATAGGATATACACGTGATAGTATACAGCATATTATAGCTCGATGTTTAGGTATATTTCTATCATATATGCGTATAAGTGCACACATGCATTATAAATATATCATACTATAAGTATGTTTATGCATTTTACATATAAACACACGGAATATTTACATGTGTTTACACAATATTTACACACACACACATATATATACACATATATGTATATATATATATATATATATATACATATATATATAATTCAGACTTTTTATAATTGGGATACTAGAACACCTAAACCAAATTTTATGTATTTACAAGCATGCATATATATATATATATATATATATATATATAGACACACACACACATATATATACACGTACATATATATATACAAATACATATATATACACACATATACATATAAATATACACACATATACATATATATAGACACACATACATACATATACACATACATATATATACACATATACATATAAATATACACACATATACATATATATATACACATATACATATATATACACATATACACATACATATATATATAGATACACATACATATACACATACATATATATACACATATACATATAAATATACACACATATACATATATATAGACACACACATATACATATACACATACATATATATACACATACATATATATACACATATATACATATATATACACATATACACATACATATATATATATAGACACACACATACATATACACACATATATATTCACATGGAATGATGGAATATACATTTACATATCATGTAAGGTATGTCATATGCATTTACAGGAATGTGTAATGTGTATACAGAGATATTAATGCCTTTTTTAGGATTTTAGTTAAAATCATTGAGTTAACATATATTATTAGTTTCAGAGGTAGAATTTTAGTGTTACTGTATTTTTTAATATGTTTAATTTAAATTCCGTTTAGTTAGCCCAGAGTGTGTTATCAGTTTCAGAGGGAGAGGTCAGTGATTCATCAGTCGCAGCTACCATCCACTGCTCATCACAGGACATGTCCTCCGTTTCTGTCCATCTGCCACTTACCCCAGCCCCCACCCCCTTCCTTCCAGCAACCCTCAGTTTAGTTTCCAAGACTAAGAGTCTCTTATGGTTGGTCTCCCTCTCTGATCTCATCTTACTTTATTTCCCCCTTTCCTTCCCTTATGTTCATCTGTTTTGTTTCTTAAATCCGACATAGGAGTACAATCATAGGGTATCTGTCTTTCTCTGACTGACTTATGTCCCTTAGCATCATACCCTCTAATTCCGTCCAGGTCATTGCAAAGGGCAAGATTTCATTCTTTCCGGTGGCTGAGTAATAGTCCATTGTATGTATAAACCACATCTTCTTTCTCCACTCATCTGCTGATGGACATCTTGGCTCTTTCCCTAGTTTGGCTATTGTAAACGTTGCTGCTACACATATTACAAGTTAAAGAAAGGGAGTTCTTTATTTAATAAGTATTCATGGCTACACACTCTTGTGTCTGTACATTTACTACAAGGTCCATTGTTCTTATATCTTGGTTAAAATTAGTGAGATGTTCCCTTGCACACAAAGACAACTGTTCCAAGGTGATCCTATTCATGGCGGTTCAATCCATCATTTCAAAGTGAAATGAAAACGAAGATAATCATGGAGAACAGTCAAAGGAACTAACGGGAGGCCTGGTTTACCTGAATGACTTAGCGAGAGCAGTATGAGCTGTTTGGAAAACCCAAGTTTTCCATCCAGATGGTGACATCAGTGGTCCACAGGGATTTGCAAGAATGGAGTCTGGTTACAGAAGACTATGCCATCAGAGGCAACAGAGGGGACAAAGCAGTAGGCTCAATGTCACAGCCAGGAAACAGCTATGCCCGTGCAAAAATCAGTGAATTGCATTACCACGAGTAACTCCTTATTTTAAGCCTCTTACCGTCCCTGCGTTCATGAATTTTACACATATATTCTTTTACTGTAGTAAAATAGAACTTCCCAGAGTAAGCCTTAGCCTTTGTAGATTCTCACTTCCCATCATAGGGACATTTGAGCTTTTGGACGGCAGAGTGTTCCCTTCGAGGTTGAAAACAACAGCTCCTAAATTAGCAAGCCAGCAGAGGTGTTGAGAAAGCCTTTGTCTCTGTTTCTAATGCCATTACCACTATCCACTTATCTGATTTTTTTGGCCCACTGTTTTATTTTACAGATGTGTTCATTGCTTTTCTCCACGTTTTCAACAAGATTTTCCAATGGGATGAGCTTCCAGCTTTGCTATAATGTCTGGAAATGTTAACAGCTTTGTTTGAGGTAGAAAAGGGTAAAAGACAAACCTACTTGAAACAGAGACAGAATAGAGTCCATATCGTAAGAACGATAGGTTATACAGTCAGGGCTATCGACCCAGATGGAGAAAGGAATGTGATGCAGGGCTCATCAGGCAAAGAAAATTACAAGAAACTTCTCTTTATAAATTCACCGTCTTGGGGTAATATTACATCTGAAACCTAGTCTGACTCCTTTGTCATGCAACCTGGTGTCCCCAGCTTGTTTCAGGTTTCCGCCAGAAATGAAAATGAACACATGCCAGTTTCATAGGCTCTTTGATGAAAAGAAAATTCTGGTCCCCACTTCCACAATATTGTGATCTGCTCTGAAATTTAAAGTACATAGAATAGGGAAGAGTAAAACAATACATATTACCAGCAAGAAAGTGCTTTTCAAGTCTACCAAAGAACGGGCACTGAACCACAGTGAAAAGACACTAAACATGCCTGGGTATACAAAATTAAGCTTTTATATTGGCATACGGACAGATGTATTAAAATCAGAAAAAGGATTTCAATTATTCGTGAATTTCACATGGCAAATATAAATTTGTGCACCCATTCTAAGGGTTCAGGGTACCCTACACTTTATCAATGGGGACGTCTTTGCTCAGAGATTAACCCTCCATGGTATCCCCACAACCACCAAAGAAGAAAGTAAAGGCAGGACCAACTGTCCATCCATGGAAGAACGGATAAAGAAGATGTGGTCCATATGCACAATGGAATATTACTCAGCCATCAAAAAGGATGAATCTCGCCATTTGCAATGACGTAGGTGGAACTAGAGGGAAGGAGGCTAAGTGAAATAAGTCAGGAGCACCCGGGTGGCTCAGTGGGTTAAAGCCCCTGCTTTTGGCTCGGGTCGTGATCCCAGGGTCCTGGGATCAAGCCCTATATCAGGCTCTCTGCTCAGTGGAAAGTCTGCTTCCTCCTCCTCCTCTCTCTCTGCCTGCCTCTCTGCCTGCTTGTGATCTCTGTCTGTCGAATAAATAAATAAAATCTTTTTTTTTTAAAAAAAGAAATAAGTCAGAGAAAGATGAATATATAATTCTACTCAGGAGGAATGTAAGAGACAAACACACAAAACAAAGAAAAAAGGGTCACAAGAACCAAACCCAGACTTGTTTTAAATACGGAGAACAAAGCGATAGTTGCCAGAGGAGCAGTGGGCAGAGGGATGGGTGAAAGAGGAATGAAGAAGTGTAGTTATGATGAGCTCTGAGTCATGTGTTACGTGGCTGAATCACTAGAGTGTTCCCCAGAAACAAGTATAATGTTGTCTGTTAATTATACATAGAAAAAAAAAAGAAAATAAATAAAACAGCAAGTAGGGGTAGGGATTCACACCATTCCTAACATAGGAGCCAAATATGGAATAGAAAGCACAGGATTCTGTAGTCTGACCCAAACCCTTTGCACTGCCGTACGTAGACTCTGTGTCTTGACAGTTATGAGGTAAATGGAGAATAGGAATCAAAGGTGGGGAAAGAAAAGTGGTCAGACAGACAGGCAGTAAGTCAGAGGGGGGAAATTCTAGACAAAGATTTGAGCACATGGCATAGAAGTACAGGGACACATCAAGATCAAAAGCTTCTGCTCAGCAAAGGAAACAGTCAAAAAACAAAGAGGCAACCCACGGAATGGGAGAAGATATTTGCAAATGATAGTACAGACAAAAGGTTGATATCCAGGATCTATAAAGAACTCCTCAAACTCAACACACACAAAACAGATAATCATATCAAAAAATGGGCAAAAGATATGAACAGACACTTCTCCAATGAAGACATACAAATGGCTATCAGACACATGAAAAATGTTCATCATCACTAGCCATCAGGGGGATTCAAATGAAAACCACATTGAGATATCACCTTACACCAGTTAGAATGGCCAAAATTAGCAAGACAGGAAACAACATGTATTGGAGAGGATGTGGAGAAAGGGGAACCCTTTTACACTGTTGGTGGGAATGCAAGTTGGTGCAGCCTCTTGGAGAACAGTGTGGATATTCCTCAAGAATTCAAAATAGAGCTTCTCAATGACCCTGCAATTGCAATACTGAGTATTTACCCCAAAGATACAGATTTCGTGAAAAGAAGGGCCATCTGTACCCCAATGTTTATAGCAGCAATGGCCACGGTCGCCAAACTGTGGAAAGAACCAAGATGCCCTTCAACGGATGAATGGATAAGGAAGATGTGGTCCATATACACACTATGGAGTATGATGCCTCCATCAGAAAGGATGAATACCCAACTTTTGTAGCAACATGGACGGGACTGGAAGAGATGATGCTGAGTGAAATAAGTCAAGCAGAGAGAGTCAATTATCATATGGTTTCACTTACTTGTGGAGCATAACAAATAACATGGAGAACAAGGGGAGATGGAGAGGAGAAGAGAGTTGGGGTAAATTGGAAGGGGAGGTGAATCATGAGAGACTATGGACTCTGAAAAACAATCTGAGGGGTTTGAAGGGGCAGAGGGTGGGTGGTTGGGGGAACCAGGTGCTGGGTATTGGAGAGGGCACGGATTGCATGGATCACCGGGTGTGGTCCAAAAACAATGAATACTGTTACACTGAAAAGAAATAAAGAAAAAAAAAATACTAAAAAAAAAAAAAAATAGAAGAAGAAGAAGAAGAAGTACAGGGACAGAAAGTCACTGAAAAGGGAAGACTCAGGATCCAGGTAAAAGTAGACCATATTCATTTCCTGGGGCTGCTGTAGCAATCTTCCCAAATGGGACACCTTGCAACAACAGAAATGTACTATTCTGTCCTGGTTGTAGGGTCCATGTGTGGACTGCAGTAATAGGACCATGCTTTTCCAGAGCAAAGGGTGGGAGTCCTTTCTTCACTCCCTCCTACCCCTCTTTGACTTATAGGCATATCCCTCTGATCTCTGCCTCTGTCACCACAAGACAGTTTCCCTGTATGTCTCCTTTAGCACATGGGGATCTCCTGCCCATGTCCGTTTCTGAGTTTTTCTCCTCTTTTTGTAAAGATACCAGTCATCTCGGGATCAGAGCCCACCCTACTCCCCGAGGACCTCACCTGCTCAGACATCCTCATCACATCTGCAAAGACTTGATGTCCAAACAAGACAAGAGTTTTAGGCACTGGTGTGGAGGACACCAACTTTAGGGTTCAAGCCACAATATAGACCATAATTTAAAAAATGGTTTTAGAGATAACAAGAGAGACAGATGTTAAAGCATGAGGTTTTTGCACCCGGGAAGAAGGAAGAACACCATACCCATGTTACAGGGAAATGCTGAAATAAGTATAAACAACATTAAATGAAAAAGAAAGACCAATCTTTTTACTTTGAGGGTCAAATGTCCCCATGGGTTGATCTTTTCAGTTATCCCACACAAACACGTAGGATGGCTGTGGATTTTCTTTAATGCACTTCTTTGTGTGTCTGTTTCCCAGTTTTTAACATGGTTGGACTGGGGGCCAGTTCCTACACAAGACAAGGGCACCCACTCTGCCAAGCACTGCTTTCTTAGGAGCTGCAAACGGCGATTTGCACACTCCATCCCGAATGATTATTCAAGTGCCCGTTGGCCGTGAATAGGTCCTCACTAACGTGTCAGGAAAAGCTTGTCAGAAAGCTAAAATGACTATGTTGGAGAAGGTAGAAATGTTCATTTTACCCTCTAGTGCTTAGGAGAAGGGCACGTTTACCATACGGTCCCGTATAAGATGCACAAGGTACCTGGACATAGGTAGGTAGATCAGAAAACGGATTTGTTAATTATAGGGTATAAAAAAGGAATAAAGAAAGCAAGACGCTCTAGACATGTATTTTCCTTTGAAGATCCATGAAAACAGGCTAAAGATATAAATACAAGGAATCTTGCTCAGAAAAAGCCTGAGGATTGCAAATATAAACAAAAATCTTGGGGGGAAAAACAAAAGTTCACACGTTTGGCCAAGTTCTCTCTGCTTCTCAAAGCATCAAGTCAGAGACGCCAGCTCATTCTCTCTATGCATCTGAGGGATATATATATATTTTTTCAATAATGTGACTCAGGCCGTGACGGTTTGACAATGGTCACAACGGTTGGCGGTCAAGCGTGCCTCCAGCATCTCCCCTGCTCTCTCAATCCTATCTCAGAGGATAGTCCACGCACCTTCTGCACTGAATGTTTTTCAGGTTCCAGCGACCCCTCTGCCACCAGCAGAACTGAGAAGCCGTTGGAGGGTGAACGGCTTCTGAGGACACAGAAACACCTGCTGCACCACGTCCTTATCTGCTTCGCAATGATAACTGCTCCGTGGGCGCATTTTGCAAGAAAACACACGGTGGGTCCAAGTCCCGGGATAAAATACAAAGCGCAGCAGAGGGAGAAGAAAACGTGTCGGAAAACCGATAAGATCACCTCTCTGCGAGGTTGTGTTTGATATAAAAGAGAGGGAGGAACACTTGGCTGGCTCAGTGGGGGTCGCACGTGACTCTTGATTTTGGGGGCTGTGAGTTCAAGCATTGCATTGGTGTAGAGATTATCTAAAAATAAAATCTTAGAAAAGGGGGAAGAACACGGATATGGAATGAGCCCAACCAAGGAAGCGGGAATATTCTCTTCTCTTGCCTGCTACCGTTTGCACTGATTATTTAATATTTATTCTAGCTATGCCGTTCTGTGTTCTGGATTTCTTCTAGTAAGACATAGAAGGGAGAAGCCTAACCGTGAAGTTGTAGAAGGGATGAAACCTGAATAATGTTAGAGAAGGAAAAATGATGGTGGCATTGCTGGAATCAGTCTGATAGGAAAAACAGGTCTAGCCTCTGAAATTAGATTTTATATATTTGTGATGTCACCCCATTCAGAATCTGGAAATCCACAGTAACAATGGACTATACTGGTCTGTGTAGAGCCTTCCAAAGAACTCCAAATTTAGGGGATGCCTGGGTGGCTCAGTGGATTAAGCCTCTGTCTTTGGCTCAGGTCATGATCTCAGGGTCCTGGGATCGAGCCCTACATCAGGATCTCTGCTCAGCGGGGAACCTGCTTCCTCCTCTCTCTCTGCCTGCCTCTCTGCCTACTTGTGATCTCTCTGTCAAATACATAAATAAAATATTAAAAAAAAACAAAAAGAACACTTATATATATTTTTTAAATTTTATTTATTTTATTTTTTTAGGAAACTCTTGTTTATTTTCAAACACTCACTATGGGTAAAAATGCCAAACTGAAATTTATGCTCTGAAATTTATTTTGTGCAAGCGTTCACCTTACAGAAAGAATCCTATATTCTGCAATAGTTAGCCTATTTTAACAACAATGTCAATCAGCTGGCAAATATACGATGGTGTGTTTTCATCCCAGTATAGCCTCATTGAAAAGGAAGGCAGTCATCCAAACATTCAAATCCAAAAGCACTTGGGGGAAAAAAAAAAAAAGTGGTTTTTCAATGCTTACAGTTTTGAAAATCAATACGTGTTCCATAATTACAGCTTGTGGAGTGTAAAATTTAAAAAAGCGCGCCTCAATGAAAAACCACAAGCAAATTCCAAAGGTGATATTTTGTCCCTACAAAGGAAACCTCAAAAGTGTTGTTCATGCAAAAGAAACTTGAAGAAATTACGTAAAACAAAGAGGTCAGCGTCCATAAATACGTGGTGAGTAGTTTTATAGCTTTGGAGGTTTAATTTTACACAGTAAAATTGTATGATGAGCTATAATTCTGTATATTAGGAGTCTCAAATATAGGAAAGTGCTATAGACTCTATTAGAACATCACTTATGTGCAGTTGGGGTTTGCTAGCTGATTTCGGGTTGATTGGTCCTCAAGAGAAGGTCAAGTTACAAAGTATTCAGTCTCTTGCAGTCTCACCCTTTTCATTACAAGTGTGCCCACCCCTTAGTATGTGGTAGAGTTCTACAAGAATGCAGTGTCACTCCTAGGGTCATGGTATTTCGATAATTGTCAAAATCCTATTGAATTTCCCGGTCGTTTTACGGAATGTATGCCACGCAAAAGTCCACCGTGCACATTTCTATTAAAGCCAGAGGCCAAAAGTGCTACAGGCAACGTGTTCATTTCTCATTAAGGAGGAAAAGGAAAAAAATATATATTTTTTTCAGGGGCAGAACTTATGCCAGGCAGAAGCAAACTGCCCTTTCGAGGAAGGAGTGCTTTATTTGAGCTTTTAAGTGAAGCATAAAAATATCTGCTGTAATGCTACCTTTCATCTTTATAATGCTGTGGAATTTACATAGTGCTTTTCATGCATTTTCTCTTTTTATTCTTGCAGTGCAAAATAAAAAAAAAAAAATTGAGAGGAGGATAAGCATTATTAGCTCATTTTGCAGAAAAAGAAATGTAGCCCTGAATCATTATGTGACTTGCACAAGACCTACCAGCTGGAAAGCACCGGGGAGAACTAGAACCCAGGTGTTCTGAAGCAGTTCTTCTCCCTAATAATCTTGGGTCCTGCTAACAAAGCATATGCTCAGGTTTATCCCTTGAATTTTAACTCCTGATCTGTCCCCCTACTGCATGACATTAGGTGGACATTCCCACTGGTAAGAATGTATAAGTCTTTGAGGCCGTGGAGCTTCTGGAACATTGTGTGTGGAGAACTAAGTCCTGCTGTGCAAGGACGGAATGTGTAGGACAGAATGTTCATCAGAAAGAAATTTTTCCAAGTCCACGGCTTTGTCCTCTGTCCTACCTCATCGATAGCTCTTGGGTCTCCTGAGGGTAATAAATGTGTGGCTTGAAAATAACCAGAGTATGAGCAAATCACAACTGCTGAAAAAGATAGGAAAACGATGTGTGTTCTGAAGTTACAAAGAAGTACCAAAACCACGAGTGGGAAAGTTCTAACCATAGAGGTGTTTGGGAGAATGTAATCAAGTTGTGATGATTCTGACCCAACCATAGAGTTGTTTCGGAGAATGTAATCAAGTTGTGATGATTCTGACCCGAGACTTCAACCCACTGGCCAGTAGTCCCAAGAGCCTTTTCTGGGAGATGAACCTCTCCTGTAGAATAAATGATGAGTGTCAAAATCAACTGAGAAGGTTTCTCAAGCCACACGCACACCTGTATGGCCTTTGTTCCCATGTCAGGGTGTGTCAGGAGGGCAGTACATGAAAGAAATTACACGAGGCAGGAGAAATTTGTGTACTTAAAAAAAGGACTGAAAACACCCAATTTTTCTTCCTTTTCCTTAGAGTGCTTAAGAAAGAGTCCTTGTACTGAAGGATCCCATTCAGGGTGTATTATTTCAGAAGAGGGGTCCTGAAACTTTTAGGTAAGAGTGGGGTTAATCAGGAAAATATGTTGCAGAAATCATTTAAAATGTTGTAGAGGACGTAGGAATAAAATTGAAAGTGTCCAGAGTGCTCATACAGGTGGTAGTTTGTAGCCTTAAATACGGATGTTTCCAGTAAGGGAGCTGAGTGGGGAGGGGCATAAAGGGGAGTCGGTGGTGGAGACCAACAAGCCCACTACAGGAAGAGCAGGATTCGCACATGAAGTCCAATCCAATCCTCGCCATGCTATCTCTGGGAAGAAGGTAGCTACTCCCCAAATCAAAGAGAAGACGTAGAGGAGAAGATGACCACCCTTGGCCCAAGGAGATCATTGTGGAACTCCATGAATGAATTTTTCAGAGGCGTTGGGAGGAGACTCCAAGATACAATGTTCAAAACAGAAGAAAGTGATAATGAACTCATGAACTTCTGAAGGACAGAGAAGGACAGGGACAGATTGGTTTGGGAGGCAACATAGGACTTTCCCACAGGGCAAGCTGGTCACCATGGAACTCCAGAGGAAGGACAGTGAGGAAAACATGATGGTGGGTTCCCACTGGTGTTCCTATCAGGTTGGATAAGATGAAAAGCACAAGTGCTGTTGACTTTAGAAGAATGAGTGTTTCCTTTCTCCTTGTCTTTCTTCTCTACATGATACTGTGAACGTCTGTTGAGCCAGGGGCACATGCTTTTTGGATGACTTCTGTAATTTACCTATTTATGGCCATGAAATGAAAAATCTTGACCATAAAACACAAGAGGGCTTGCCTAGAACTCTAAATAACAGGATTAACTGTAGGGACCTACGTAGTCTTTCTCCTCCCATCCCCATTGTGTGTGTGTGTGTGTCTGTGTGTGTGTGAGAGAGTTGTTTAACCCCAAGATCTATGCAAGGTGATTAAGCATTGGTTTCAAAGGATAATATAGGAATCGTTTTCTTGAAAACAAAGCTGAAAAGAACAATGGTAATGCACGGTTTCATTCCCCAACTGCTTAAAAATGCAGTCACGTCCCAATAAGCTATTCTTTTTCTCGTATTCTTTTATTTTTTTTTTCTTTGACAGTCTCTTGGCCATTTTTCTATTTATTAGCACTTCCATCAGAAGGAAGGAAAAGGAGATGAAACTATAATATGTCAATCTCAGACAGAGAGTCTTCTATTAGGCCCATCACCACTGTAAAGTATCTAGACAATCCTTGCTCCCCTGGGAGGGTTCAAAGCCGCCAGCCCTACAGAACCTACAAAACAGTGGGGATTTCCAGCCAACGCATTCCATCCTTCTTAGTCTCTTGTGTGATGATCACATTTCACGCTTCACCCCAGCACGCACTAGGAGACAATTACACTGGGTGTCATTGCTAATATGAAAATTGCCTTAAAAACATTCAGAGTGGACAGATTTACTTCTCATGACTTTGAGTTTGAACAGAAAGCAGCTGTGGTCATTTTTCTTTCTTTGGGTCATTCTGGCTGAAATTTGTTAAAGACACAATTAATATAAGCCAGGATGAATTGATTCTTGCTTTGGATAACTTGTATTGATTTTATAGCCATTCCATTTCCCTACTGAGTTAAATTATTACAGAATCCCACATATGTCAGTATTTATAGTCGATCTAGAATTATCACAACTTAAAGCTGGCATCGACTGTATAGTCAAGTAATATTCACTTGGGAGGCAAGAATACTCAATGGGGGAAAAGGTTATTCACATGCAAAGAAATGAAAACCTGAAACCATACAACTCTTAGGAGAAAGAATAGGAGAAAAGCTCTTTGACAGAGGTCTTGACAATGATTTTTTTTTGGATATGTCACCCTAGGGGAAGCAACAAAAGTAAGAACAAGCAAGTAGGTCCATATCACATGAGAAAACTTTAGCACAGCCAAAGATCTACAAAAATGAAGAAGAATCCTGAGGGACGAAAGAAAATATCTGCAAGTCACCCATTCGATAAAGGATTAATATCTAAAATAAACCAATTAAAAATGGGCGAGAGATCTGAATAGACACTTTTGCAAAGAAGACATGGAAATGGCCAACAGGTCCTCTGCATCACTCATCATCAGGGAAAAGCAAATTAAAAGAGCCATAAGCTATCATCTGACACCTGTTCGAATCATGATTATCCAAAACACAAGAAACAATAGGTGTTGGCAAGGTGGTGGAAGAAAGGGAGCCGTTGTGCACTCTTGGTGGGAATGCAAGCTGGTACAGCCACTCTGGAAAACAGCATGGAGGTTCCTCAAAAAGACATTAGGCTAAGTGACATAAGTCAGATAAAGAAAGACCAATACTGTCTGATCTTACAAATGGAATCTTAAAAGAAAGAAACCGAAAAGCACAGAAACTAGAGCATAGATTGGTATGAGGGACGAAGGTGGTCCCAAAGGATCAAGTTTGCCCAAGACGGTCCGTTCTGGGATCAGACCTGTAGCTCGATAAGTAGCGTTTATCAACAAGGAGTTGGATACTCGCAAGTTGCTAAGGCGGGAGATTGTAACCGTTCTCACTACACACAAAAATGGTTACGTGCCAGGTGACGGATGTGTTCCCTAACTTTCTCGTGGCAACAATATATCCATATATTAGATCATCAGGTTGTACACTTTAACTGTACACATCTGTCAATTACATTCAATTACTTTAAATGGACACATAAGTCAGTTACATTAAATTATTACACAGTGTTACACTTCATGTCAATTATGCCTCAATAAAGCTGGAAATTTTTTTAAAAAATTAAAAAGTGACATCTAGGGCGCCTGGGTGGCTCAGTGGGTTAAGCCTCTGCCTTCAGCTCAGGTCATGATTCCAGGGTCCTGGGATCAAGTCCCACATCGGGCTCTCTGCTGAGCAGGGGGTCTGCTTCCCCCTCTCTCTGCCTGCCTCTGCGCCTGCTTGGGATCTCTGTCTGTCCAATAAATTAAAAAAAAAAAAAAGTGACATCTATTTTGACCATCCTTTTTCTTTTCGGTGACTCAAGCTTCAGTGTCTTCTCTCAGAGTAATTAATATGTGGAGAGCACTAAACTTTAAGAAGTCTTGCTGTTAATAAGAGTGAATATACAGATTTTTGCTTTTAAACAGATTATTTTACAAGTTTTTTTTCTTTTTAAATAACAAAGTAAAATTGTACTAAAATTCCAAAAAGCACATAATTTCCTCAGGGCACCACCTTAATTTCCAGTGATAGTTCTATTCAAAGTGTCCTAATGCACATTTATTGAAAACGATTTGGCTTCGAGACATTTTCCATTAGCGCTAATATGGGTAATCATGCTTCTTCAGTACAAAGTATTTTATACAGACACTGCGAAAGAGCTGAAGGTCACTAGCGTACTAGAAATCTGTCTCGTAAGTGGCAAAATTTAACATTGGGGTTGTCAGCAAAGAAAGCTGGGGTAAAACGTTCTTAACGGTCGCGCCGAAAAGACTGGCGTAAGTCGATGGTGTAGGTTCATGGGATGAGTCATTCCTACCTCAGTCAATGATAAAGCCATCTTTGAAACACCCTGGGATTCTTACAATTGTACTGTGATGGGAAATCCTTGAGTTAAAGGCAGGGTAATGGAGAACTGGAAGACTAAAGAAGAAAATGGAAATTTTGATCATGAATGTTATACATTCGGGGCAGTAGTCAGTAGAACTAATACATTAGATCTTTTTATTGCATAGGATTCTACTGCCATGATTCCTTTAAGCTCTAAATAGCATTTTCCACAGCACATCGCTGCCCCCCTAACTCTTTTGGAAAACAATGCTGTACTTAAATTCCTAAAGTATATAAAATTCTACTACCATTGGCTTTTTTTGTTTGTTTTTGGTTTGATTGTTTTTGTTACGTCACATCGATCTCAACATGGGGATTGAACTCATGACTCCAAGACCAAGAGTCGTATGGTTTACAAATTAACCCAACCAGATGCCTTAAGCACTACTACTGTTTGATGGCAATAACCGATGCTTTTTCCTCAAGCTCATTCTGGAGATACTTTGGCCATGTGCCGTATGCATATGTAGGCCTGAGATTTTATCTTTTCTTACATATTTTTTTTTTATTGTAAAAGATTTTATTTTTAAGTCACCTCTACACCCAGTGTGGGGCTTGAACTCACAACCCCGAGATCAAGAGTTGCACATTCCATGAACGGAGCCAATGAGGCAGCCCAAGTCTTGAAATGCTAAATCGTTGCCTTTCAGAGAACCATAGCCAAGAGCGTCGATCCGTGCACAGACGGTAATTTATTTTGCCGTTTTATGCCAGAAACTACACCACGTCGTTCATCGTGTGGAATGATGGAAATGCCATAAGGAAGCATTCTGAGTTGGATTTTCCAAGCAAAATCCAAAATACAAGAACACACTGCCACTGCAGCAATTAGAGACAAATTAATAAAGATTAAAATTTTTCAAAAGGATGTAAAAGACGATGAAACTTAATGGGAATGCCTAGTGTTGGTTCTTTGTTAAAAATACAATGTGGCAAATAAAGTCTCTCATATGATGATCAGTAAAAGGCAAAAGAGCCCAAATATATCTTTGGAACCAAAGCCAAGTTGTTTGATCTATTCTGTGCAAATGCATTTGAGGACTCTGGTGACATGGGTCATTTTCTGTACATACATATTTGTTTTTCCCCGAAAGAAATAGGAGCTGGAAAACTGAGTAATTATATAATCCCAGAGAGACCAGACCTCATTCCCTGCCTCACCCACTTTCCCCATCAAAGTCAGCATTCCCAGATGGCTTTACAATTTTTTTTTTCTTTAAAAACAAGATTTACATGTTAATATTTACTCTGGTTGAGAACATCGGAAAGGAGAAATGGCTCCAAATTTTCATTGTGAAGCGAGCAAAGCGGTGACATGAGCTTCAAGACACAGAGTACAAGCAAGGACACAGGGGTAGAAATATTTCCAACGGCTACCAGATAGAATCCAGCTGATCTTTCCAGAAACATTCACGGTGGTAACCCAAGATGAAGTTCGAGGGTAAATGCATTTCCAATATGAGTGAATTTATTAAATGCATTAATATAATCACGGTCTACACAGGTCATTTCCATAAGAAATGAGAGGCATTGAATTAAAGTTAATGCTTGTCTTCATTAAAGAAAAAAACATAAGACAGAAATAGTATATATACATATATACTATATAATAGTATACATACATCATGCATAACCATTTTATATATATGTATTTATATAGTATATACATACATACGATGTACTATATACACCAATCTTCCTAAATTACTCCATTTGGAAACATGGTCATTGCAGACACAACTGATTTAGATTTTTTAAGAATAAACTGTAAAATTTATGGTACTAAGAGGCACATGGTGCATCCTGATCTATTTTGTCTTGCCTAGCTATCTCATTACTCAGCGGATTCTCCCTCTTCTGCCCGTGTAGGGTGGGGCCCTGCTCTGCCCAATGTCCTCAGGAAAAGGGGAGTTAGAGACAATCACATAGGAGGAACGTCATATGCAGAGGAAGACAGAGATGTTGTTAGCCTAGACTTGATCAGTGGGGCCAGGAAATGCCCAGAAGGTAGGAGAGAGACATGGAACAGGTTCTTCCTTGCATCCTCAGAAGGGACCAACCCCACCAACCCCCTGATCTTAGGCTTCTAGCTCACAGGACCATCAGAGAATCAAGTTTTCATGATGCAATCCCACTCAGTCTATGGGATTTTGTGACGGCGACCATTATAAAGGACTACGCGAGCTTTTAGCGAATGCTTCACCCCCCTAACCAACCTCAAAGACTTCTAATGCCTGATTTATGATGAGTATCACCTTCCTCTTGCCCTCTTTCCACTGATTGGTGAGCGACACAAGGATCAAAAGTGGAAGATATCCACATGATCCAACCATACCTAGAATCTTTAAATCATCCTCCCTTCTCTGAAGCATTAAAAATATTTGAAGGAGAATAATTATAATCATAAGGGGGCACCTGGGTGGCTCATTCGGTGAAGCGTCTGCCTTCGGCTCAGGTCACGATCCCAGAGTCCTAGGATCGAGTCCCGCATGGGGCTCTCTGCTCAGCGGAGAGTCTGCCTTTCCCTCTACCCCTTCCTCCTCTTGTGCTCTCTCTCTCAAATAAATAAAATCTTAAAAATGAAATCATAATAAAAATGAGGCTGAGATGGGCATCGGCTAACTGCACATGCCTCTTACTTCAATTTTCTTATAACATCTCTCCTTTGGTTTAGCATACAGAGGGAACGCCCGTAAAAGTGAACCAGACTTTGTCCAAGTTGCGTTTCTGGAAATCTGGCATTTTGCTTATGGAATATAAAGGAATATAAAGTCATGAAAAAAATAATAACAAATTTGCCGAATATTGCCATGGATTTTTCCAGGACCATAAAGAAGAACAGTGTACGTTCCATACCATTTTGAAAAAAAAGAAAAACAAATATCTATGGAAATCTTGGACACCACATTATTTCATCACATTATTCCATTTCCTCCACTTTTTCCCGGTGTAGAGAACCGAGGCTGATAAGAGAGGTGGTTTTTCTTCCCCTCCTCTGGGGTTTGTCACTGTGTGTCCTTGAGAGGCAGCGAGGAAGAAATGGGTTAATTGATACCATAGGGAAGTTCCCTCTCCAGTTCAGTAAACCGGACAGGACTCTGGAGAAATGCATCTTCCAGGCAAGACAGTTCCCAGTTAAAATGAAACTCCGGTGACACACACAAAAATTGTGAAGTAGAAATGATAAGACAAATGCAAGTTATAATTATGGTATATATGGTTTAATTGTACGCGGGTTGAGTCTCGATGCATGTACTTCCATCGGGGATAAAGTTATCAGAATTGCCTTTGCAATTAAAAAAAAAAAAACCCACCAAAAAACAAACAAACAAACAAAAAACAGAAAAAGAAAGATACAGTTTACTACATTTTTTGTAGAAGCACAATCCGTGACAGAAATATAAATACAGCCATCAATGAGTCACTGACAGATACATTTCATTACTGCCTTATGCATCTATTTTACAAAATATGATATGCTTTCGGTTCACAAATGGCAAATGCATGTAAAACAATTCTAAAGACTAAATATGCAACTGCCTCAAATTGATCAATGGGACGGTCCTAGAATTCCATTACAGAAAGATTAAGGGATTTTTTTTTCCATGGAAGGTATAAAATAAGAAATAAAAGTTTGAACAATTTTGGAGGAAAAAAAAATCAAGGCTCCATACAAAGACATGATTCTGAATGAAATATGAAATGCATCAGGTTGGATGTTTTCAAATCCCATAAATAGCTCGGGAAGGCACAAGAAAGTCAACCTTCTACAGTGAATTGATAAGATTACAGAAGAGAAAATCTCCTGTCTATGTTTCTTTGACTCAATCCTAGTCATTTCCCATGGTTTCCCTGAAATAATTAAAAAGAAAATCAGATTGCATGGAGCACTGGGTGTGGTGCAAAAATAATGAATATGGTTATGCTGAAAAAAATAAAAAAATTAAAAGAAATAAATAAAACAATTCAGATTTATATAATAAAAAAGAAAGAAAAGAAAATCAGAAAGAAGAGGAGGTGACCAGACACTTTTCTTTCATTATATCCATGCATTTAAAGTGAAGATTTCCAATATAAAAGTAAAAATAACCAAAGTCTTGTTCATTCAGATAACTGCTGATTTTTCTCTATGTTTCATTAAAAAAAGAAAGAAAAAGAAAAGAAAGAATTAGAGGAAGACCCACAGATTCATCGTAAACACATTTCTTTGGATGTATCCATTTCAGATGAAATGAAGGTGTCTTCCAAGGGAGCCCATTCTGGGAGGCAGAGAAGAGAAAAATAAAGTATGTTCTTTCCCCTTCGCATTTTTATTTTGGTCTAACGCTTATTTTGTCTTCACAGAGATGGCTATAAGATTAAGAAAAAGCAATAGATGCTGAGATTTTTTTTTTTAAGAATAAACTGTAAAATTTATGGTACTAAGAGGCACATGGTGCATCCTGATCTATTTTGTCTTGCCTAGCTATCTCATTACTCAGCGGATTCTCCCTCTTCTCCACTTACCCCTTGGGATATTTGTGCGTATGTAATACGGTCACATTATTCAATGTATTTTGGAAGCCCCTGGGGGTCATAGGACCTTTGGAACGTTATTTTCTGAGATCTATTGGACTTCTGTGAAACTGTGTTGTGGACATTGTAGTCTCATAAAATTCTCCTGATTATGGGAAAGGGTAGAGAGAGATCAGGAAGGTAGGAGATTGACAGATGCTATAAATTTGGTTAGAGAACGCCCTGGCCTGATTTTGATAAGTTGTATTCAAGTAAGAGATGGATAGAATTGGTAAAAGCATAGTGGTAATCCACGGGTAAATTCTACACTATGGACAGATGTCATTATCTAGGTTTGTGTGGTTGGTTCTCTGCAAGGTAAATTCTGGGAATAATTCTGTCAAGTTTTTCATGTATGGACAGGTTCCCAACTGTAAAAGAAAAGAAGAGAAAAGAAAAAAGAAAAGAAATGAGAAGAGAAGAAAAGAATAAAAGGAAGGAAGGAAGGAAGCCATCTTGACTTCCCTCTTTTTCTCTCTCCCACACACCTTCTCTCACATAAACCTGCTACAAGATAACATCTTCCAACTCCACAGTGCTTGATCTCCTGATTTCTGTATTGTCTACACCTTAGATCAGGGGACTCTTCACGTATGGCATGGTTATAGGCAAACACAGGGAGAAAACGTTACCATCTGAAGTCAGAATGAGGGGGATGTCCCCTTATCCAGGTGGGGCAGTGGCCAAGATGGTGAGCCAAGTGTATGGTGGGCTTGAGAAAGTAAATTAAGAAGATATGAACAGACACTTCTGCAATCAAGACATACAAATGGCTATCAGACACATGAAAAAAATGTTCATCATCACTAGCCCTCAGGGAGATTCAAATTAAAACCACATTGAGATATCACCTTACACCAGTTAGAATGGCCAAAATTAACAAAACAGGAAACAAGATGTGTTGGAGAGGATGTGGAGAAAGGGGAACCCTCTTACACTGTTGGTGGGAATGCGAGTTGGTGCAGCCACTTTGGAGAACAGTGTGGAGATTCCTCAAGAAATTAAAAATAGAACTTCCTTATGACCCTGCAATTGCACTCCTGGGTATTTACCCCAAAGATACAGATGTTGTGAAAAGAAGGGCCATCTGTACCCCAGTGTTTATAGCAGCAATCTCCACAGTCACCAAACTGTGGAAAGAACCAAGATGCCCTTCAACGGATGAATGGGTAAGGAAGATGTGGTCCATATACACTATGGAGTATGATGCCTCCATCAGAAAGGATGAATCCCCAACTTCTGTAGCAACATGGATGGGACTGGAGGAGATTATGCTGAGTGAAATCAGTCAAGCAGAGAGAGTCAAGTATCATATGCTTTCACTTATTTGTGGAGCATAACAAATAGCATGGAGGACATGGGGAGATGGAGAGGAGAAGGGAGTTGGGGGAAATTGGAAGGGGAGGTGAACCATGAGAGACTGTGGACTCTGAGAAACAATCTGAAGGTTTTAAAGGGGCAGGAGGTGGGAGGTTGGGGGAACCAGGTAGTGGGTATTAAAGAGGGCACGGATTGCATGGAGCACTGGGTGTAGTGCAAAAACAATGAATACAGTTTTTCTGAAAATAAATAAATCAATTAAAAAAAATACGATGAAGACCTTTGTCTACCAAAGTACAAGATTTGTCTTTCTTCCTTTTGAGTAGAAGAGCATCATTGGTTCTATGAAACAACAACATCATGCCCGTGCATGTGTGTAGACGCTATCCCAAACGGACAGATTGGTGGTCACAACACTATCCTATGGGCTACAGTACATGCCCAGGCAAGTGGCAGTAGGGACATATGGTGGCATGAAGACATCTGATTGAGTCAGGAAGGGTTTATTCATTTCCTGTCCCTTGAGAGACACAGACCAACAGTTGAAGGAAAGAGGACCATGTAGTAACCACAATTCTATGAAGTAAACAGAAGGGGAAGTCACCAACAGGTGAGAACAAGTTAGAGAAAGTTGTATACCCCAGAAGGTTCTGGGAAGAAATGCCAGAAGGGTACTGATGTCATAGGTCATTGGAGGCTGGTAGTAAAGTCATACTGTGATGGGCCACATATGTGATTGATGGAAAAATACCGTATGTTTTGTAAAATGACCACCACTGTCAAGCAACAGAAGCACGTGAGTTCTATTTAAAAACTGTCCTCTTGGGGCATCTGGGTGGTTCCATTGGTTAAGCATCTGCCTTTGGCTAAGGTCAAGATCCCATGGTTCTAGGATCAAGCCGTGTGTTGGGTTCTCTGCTCAGTAGAGAGCCTGCTTCTCCCCCTGCTTGTGCTCTGTCTCCCTCTCTCAAATAAATAAAATTTAAAAATAATCATAATGCAGAGACAAAAATGTACCATCTTTTACTGATTTAATAATTTTGCCTTGTGCTTACTACGCTCATCACCATGATGGCCCCTGACAGCCAACGGAAGACTACACTCATATGTTTTCCTCTCACTTGTTCTGATAATATTTTTTTGGAGGATAATCTTTTTCCAAATATCTTGCCATCTTACTGCACACAAATTTCTCCTGACTAAAGTCCTAGAATTTATATTAATATAAATATGTTAATGTAAATTATATACAGTTCCTTTGTTCATATATATGAAATTTTAATATGTAGAATTTTACTTTTCTGCCTTGTTTTCAGAAATGTTATATTTTTGTTGGTGGTGGTGTTTGACTGTTTGGGTTTTCCATTGTAGTATTTTCTTACGCATTCACTTTTTACACAAATGAAAGGAAATAGTTTGAGTTTTGACTAATGTAACACTTTTGTAATGAACATCCCTATCAAAATAAAGGATATTTCCATCACCTCAGATGTTACAAAACAAAAGCTGTTATATTTTCCACATGATTCGATCTGAAATTGCTTTAATTTCCTTTGTGCTTCCTTATTTAATCCTTGGGTCATTTTCCAATGGTCAACACCAAAAAATGATAGGACACATCATTCATATTTTAACATTAGTACATCCGAAAACAGTAGGATTTTGTGTTTATTGAATTATATAAAATGTCCTCTTATTAAAAAGGTTTAAAGCAGCATGGAGGTTCCTCAAAATGTTGAAAATAGAACTGCCCTATGACCCAGCAATTGCACTACTGGGTATTTACCATAAAGATACTAACGTAGTGATCCAAAGGGTCACATGCACCCGAATGTTTATAGCAGCAATGTCCACAATAGCCAAACTATGGAAAGAACCTAGATGTCCATCAACAGATGAATGGATCAAGAAGATGTGGTATATATACACAATGGAATACTATGCAGCCATCAAAAGAAATGAAATCTTGCCATTTGCGACAACATGGATGGAACTAGAGCGTATCATGCTTAGCGAAATAAGTCAAGCAGAGAAAGACAACTATCATATGATCTCCCTGATATGAGGAAGTGGTGATGCAACATGGGGGCTTAAGTGGGTACGAGAAGAATAAATGAAAGAAGATGGGATTGGGAGGGAGACAAACCATAAGTGACTCTTAATCTCACAAAACAAACTGAGGGTTGCTGGGGGGAGGGGGTTTGGGAGAAGGGGGTGGGATTATGGACATTGGGGAGGGTATGTGCTTTGGTGAGTGCTGTGAAGTGTGTAAACCTGGTGATTCACAGACCTGTACCCCTGGGGATAAAAATATATGTTTATAAAAAATAAAAAATTAAAAAAAAAGAACCCCCCCCAAAAAAAAAGGTTTAAAGCAATTTCTGCACCTAACGTGGGGCTCAGATTCATGACCCTGAAGTCGAGTCACATGCTCTACAGACTGAGCCAGCCAGGCGTCCCTGAAATATTCTTAAAATTGATTTTACCTGTTTCAATTCACTTTTTGAAGGGTGGCAGGTAGAATATTTAAAAACACATATCTGGTTCAGACTTTAGTTCACTTTATATTTCTCTTGAAATAGGACTGGTTGAGCCCATTTACTTTTGATGCAGTTATAACTGCTACAAGAAAGGTATAAATCTGCCGTCTTATGATTTGTTCTCTGTCATACCTTTCCTTCTCCCTTGGATTGGGTCTATTTTAGTATTCCATTTTTTGGATCTGCTCTGGGCTTTTTTTGGTGACTCTTTGCTTCTAGATTTAGTGCCTGTTCAATGGTTTACAGTATTATAACTTATCACCAGCTACTTTCAAAAAATTTAAACTATTTTGTGTATCCTGTAAGAACATCATATTGGACACATTCCTATACTCCTTTAGTTGTGCTATTTTGTCATATATTTTTGTCCGCATGTATTACAAAATGCAGAATATGTTTTCATACTGTTTTGTTTTAGACAATGAAATATGATTTAATGAAATAAAAGAGCTATTTCCATTTATGTGTATAATTACCATTTCTAGTCCTCTTCATTCCTGTGTAGGTATGTTTCTATCTGGTTTTACTTCCCTTTAAGATGATGTACGTTCATTAGAATTTCGGGTGTTGCATGTCTGCTGGGCTGTGAATGTACTCAGCCTTGAGTCATCTAAAAATATTTTCATATCCCTCTCATTTTTGAACTATAATTTTTACAGATGTCATTATCTTTCCTATTTCTTCGTTCTTCAGCTTTGGTGGTTTGTGTGTTTTCCAAGATCTCGATCATGTCATCTATTTTATCAGATGTTTGGCGTGCAATCATTCATAGGATTCTCTTGGTATCCATTTCATTTTTATAAGATTGGTAGCAATGTCTACACTTTCATGTCTGATTTTAACAATTTGGTTCTTCTCTTTTTGTCTTGGTCTGTCTAAGTAAAGATGTGTCAGTTTTGGTCATCTTTTCAAAGAGCCACGTTTGGGGTCTGTTGATTCTCTATACCGGTTTTCAATTTTATTATTTTTTTTTCCTCCACTCTATTCCTTTTTTTTTTTTTAACATTTATTTATTTATTTTAGAAGAGAGAAAGTGCATGAGAGAGAGCACAAGCAGGTAGAGGTGTAGAGGGAGAGAGAGAAGCATACAGTCTGCTGAGCAGGGAGCCCAACGCAGAACTGGATTCAAAAACCCTGGGATTATGATGGGCTGAAGGCAGATGGTTAGCCAACTGAGACACCCAGGTGTCCCTCTCCACTCTTTTTTGGATTTCCTTCTGAAGGCTATTTTTACTGAATACATAGTCCAAGGTAGACAAGTATGTATTTTTCCCCCTTGGAAAACACTGTCATTTCTAAAATAGCAAATAAGAAAGGGTCAAGATTTTATCTACATTGGAGAATGCAAAGGTTTGAAGGAATGGTCTTCAGGAAGACACAGCTAAGACATACTTAAACTCAACAATTTGATACACAGAAAGATGGACCTATCTGAAATTTATCATAAGGGCCAGCTCTGTGGACATGACGTCCTGGAGTACATACACCACCACGAGACTTGGAAAGCAAGCGATGCCTTGAAAAAAATTAGCAGCCTCAGACAATAGGAGAAAGTCAGTATTGATAAGGCAAAAGGCCATCTGCTTTCTCAGCTACAAAGAATAATTGAGAATTTTGCCTATCCCTTAAAGAGGGATTTTTTTTTTTTTAAATCACAAACTTAGTTTCTAGTCTACTTTAGGTATTATTTTATAAAGATCTACTCCAAATGGCTGTATAATAAATCAATGTGCTCTTTAAACATTTCCGTTGAATTATAATTTACAACAGTTAACAGCCAGCCATTTTAAGTGTCTACTTCAAAGACAGTAAATTTACAGAACTGTGATCATCTAATTACTTCAAACTAATCCTTTTTAGGTGCCGTAAAGTTCTTAGCACCTTCCCCTTTCGTGCAGATTCTTTTATCAATAGATCTTTAGATAAGGCAGAGTTCCTAAAATATTGCACAAATGTGGGTGACATTCAACATAAATGGACAAATCAGCGACTCTCAGTATATTCATAAATACTAATGTAATAATATTTTTTCTTAAAAGAACAGAACATAGCATGGATACATTATAAAAGAAACCATGATAATAGATATTTATGGAAAACTTTGGGCTCCTGTCCATCATTTGGTCCTCAAAGCAATTGTAGAGGTGGAAATTTGCCTAGGTCTGCCATACCCCAGAG
Organism: Mustela nigripes; assembly: GCF_022355385.1. Lineage (NCBI taxonomy): Eukaryota > Metazoa > Chordata > Mammalia > Carnivora > Mustelidae > Mustela > Mustela nigripes. The sequence goes on along the minus strand of NC_081575.1, from coordinate 120,969,058 downwards.
AGGCCTCAATGACTTACCAATGTCTGTGCAAAAAAGCTTAACAGAATGAACTCCTCACAAATTCTAGGTTCATATAATCACATATCTGTGTAGTAGGGACCCGAAAAAAAAAATTCTACTTTTCCCTAGCCATCTTTGTGTTTTAGGATTGCAAATCAAAGACTATGTCATGTCAGTTCACGCCTGAAACTCATGTCTTCTTGCTCTTTTCTCCAAACGCATATTTAGAAAATTTTATCCCCTGATTCGGAATTGCTAGGCTTTCCCAGAAGAATGATAAATTATTAGTATCTTATGGGCCAGTGAACATAAGGTGTGTGTCACTATTTTAGAATAATGGGCACTTTCTGGGGGACCTGGCTGGTTCAGTCAGTGGAAAATGTCTCTCTTGATCTTGGAGCCATGGGTTCGAGCCCCACTTGGGGTGTAGGGATCACTTAAATAAACTTAAAACAAAAAGGAATACTGGGCACTATCTTCGACATCATGTTCAGGGAACATACCTCTTTGGGATCTCAGCACGCAACAAGGTTAAGCATCAAACAAGACGTCTCACACGTTCAGCCTTTGCTTCTGAAATGTGTGACATGTAAGATTTGAACTTTTGTGAAAAAAAAAAAATAGAATGGTCACTCGCTACTGAGTTAAAGTCCACTGTGCCACGGTGGCCATGTGAGATGCTGCAGATATAGCCACAGAGAAAACGTCAAGTTGTTGGAATGGAAGGGAGTGATAAAGACAAGATAATTTGCTGCTGTCCTTTGAAGAAGTGAGGAAAAAGTTAGTGACGCACCAGGTCCCACATTTCACAGAAGCTCAATGTGTTCATTCCCATAAGCACAAAAATAAAGATATCATTCTCTTATATTCACTTCGTAGAGGCCGTAATGGCAAAGTCCCCAAGCGCACAGGTGGGGAAGGGGGCCACATGGGCTCTGCAGGTTAGTCAAAAGCTGTGGCCAAGGACCCTCCAAGTATTTCTATCCCCCTTTGCTGCACAGGGAAGCTGTTGATGGCTCCCTTGGGATTGGGTGGCCATGACTCTTGTGAAGAAAACCATCATAATGACGTTGGTTTCCTTGGTAACTGATAGTAGGAAAAAGAGGGGACAGAGTAAAGAGATTATAATGACATTTTTGTGAGCTTAAGGTCAGTATTTGCACTGCTGTAGGGAACAAGGAGCTACCCATTCCAAACATGACTCTGGTCAAACAGAAAATGTGGCAAGCAGTCAGGGGCGTCCCGGAAAAGCTCTGGATCATTGACTGGGGAGACTTGGAATATCCCAAGTAGGAAGCCTTGTCATCCCGTGCCAAGAGCCCAAAGCAAAGAAAACGTACAATGGAGTCAGCTCTCCCCGAACCACCGTCGCTCACCTGGCTCTATACATAGGGAGAGCACTGTTTTGGGGATTCAGCTCTTGGTGGAACCCCATTATCCAGCCCTGATTTGGGGACCAATTGGGGATGTAAAACTACAAATTTTGTTTGACCTCAGACTTCTCGTCCCTTTCATCAGGAGGATTGGGTGATTTATGAATTAAAGGTCATGTCTCATGAGTAACATGTTTGGTTTTTTTTTTAATGGGTTTCTGGTCAAAAATTACCAAAATTCAGATATCTTGTTCTATGGCCCTGACTGGCAGCTTTGCTTGGGTCCAACCTGAGACCTCATATGTTGTAAGGAATGTCCAAGTTTTAGTCTTCATGAGTATCTTTGCTTCCTCTTACTGCAAGAAAGATGTGCACTCGGAACATTTCTAATGGTCATTATTGGTGAATGCCCCTCCAAAGAATTATCGGGGCACCATTTCAGAATTTGCTTTCATCATTATCCTTAATTCTTATTAAACCATTAGATGATGATTTATTAGCTTTGAAGATTCATGAGTACTGAAAGCCCAATTATGATATAAAATTAAAACCCAACGATAGGACTTGGAAATTATCTTTTCTAAAACTGCAAGACTAAAACATCTCATTTTAATAAAGACAGGGTGGTGAGGATGACATTCAGAACAGGTATAAATGTTGTGACCACAAATTCAAACTCATTGAAATTTATCTTGAAGCACGTGAGGGCACATGTTGGTTCATTTTCTCTAAATCTTTTTTTTTTTTTTTTTCTCTCCACTGGAGGTTTTAAAACACCTAGTCTAAGTGACACTTTTACTTTTAACACATTAAAAAGCACACGGTGACCTTCAAAGGAGCTGTTTGTGCTAGCGTCAGATGTGCAATATGGAGTACAAAATTAAAATGTGAGATGTGAAAATACTGAGCAATTTATTTCCCCTGACCCATCACTGCGAGGCATCAGGCTTCTTAATCACACTTCTAAATTAGGATCTTTATGTAAGCAAGTCTACCCATGAGGAAGGGTTAAATGAGGAACATATAAGGAATTCATTATTTCTCTCAGATAGCTCAAATCTACTTATTAATTACATCTGTCCAGGGCATTCATTAGCTTCATCGGTAGCGTGGAAAAGCCAACGCAAGGATGAAGAGTGAAAAATGTCTCCCGACGTGTCCTTGAGGGAAACGCTTGACAGATCCCAGCTCGACGGGCTTCCCCGAGAAGGTCAGACCCAGGTTTAAGTACAAAAGCCAAATCTGATTGAAAATCAACCTTGATTCTAGATGATTCAGCTTCAGGAGCTCTTTTGATGGAGGACAGAAGACATAGAAGAATCTTCTGAGATGTCCAGTATAACATAAGTGCAGCTGACATGAACCAGCTCTACCCAGGCATCCCACAGCTACTAAAGAAGCTCATCTCAGCTTATGAATCCCTAGGGTTTCTGGCTACGGGGCAGATCTTCAGTCCGAAGACCTTGGGTGGGGTGGGACGTAAGAACTCCATAAATGTCTTAGCAGTGCAGTCATTGAACCAGGAAACAGTGTTCCCAAATCTTCTGAGAAGTGAACACAGTGGTACTGAGTCACCCAGGGTTCCCCGTTTCCAGGTCACAAACTAAGACCCCAAGGTTGATACGTCCCTGATTTTTCTTTGAGTTTCCTTTAGTATACCCACGGTGACAAAGCAGAGCAGTGTGGGACATCTGGATGGCTTACCTATACCTTTCGTCTAAATCAGAGCAACAGCTTTGCACCAAGTTATCCTATAAAATTAGGAAGACCAGGTTTATGATGTGCAGGGATAATTAGACACCACTCAACACAGGACATTTTGTAGCTTAGCATGTCTCATTAGGATGGTTCTACAAACCCAAATTATATCCTCATCCAAACAAAGCCACCCTCAAATTTCTATCTTAGGATAGATTTTTCAGGATAGATTTTAGGATAAAATTCTATCTTAGGAATATAGTAACTGTTTTCTCTCTCTCTGTGTTTCTCCCCCCACTGAAACCGTTAAAGAATTGGGAAGAGATTGAGCAATAAACATGAAATCATCGGAGGTTATGGTGTTTCCAACCTCCGAATGACAGGCTACCCAAGCTCATTCTAAACCCCTTCTTCCTGAAAGAGAGTTCAAATAGCCTCTCGAGGGGAACAGATACGGCGTGATTATTTCTAAAATTCATACAGCAGTTAGGAAAATATTTATAAATATATCATAGTGCAGGATCCTTATGGCATACGGTAAAGTGAGAGATCATCCATTTTCCGTGCCTGGCCTGCCTAACCATCATTTGTGAAAGCAATCACCCTTTGAATATAGCTTCTAATAATCCTGTCCATCAATCATATTTTTCTTCCCTTAATCCATCCATGCACCATTTTAAATGCAAATAAAGATCACCTTCCCAATATCTCTGAAAATTAAATCCCATCACAAATGAAAATTTACAACCCCATCTTATATGAGTTCATAGAGCTGTATTCTCCATAGCTAAATCTCTCCAACACAGTTAAGTGCGTCCTCTAATTTTGCGTTCTAATTCAGGTTTATGGTATTGATCTCTCTCTCTCTCTCTCTTTTTTTTTTTCTTTACTGTGTCACTATGGAAGCTGTGGCCCCCTCCCCTGACCCTGGAGCTCTGCAAGCCTGGAGTAAACTGAGAACCACCAGGGGTTTGCCTTGGTTGCTCACGTATGCTGAGCTCAAAAGTGGCAGAACCACCACCCTCAATGATGCCCATATGGCAATCCCGGCAACCTGTGCGTGTGTGAGCTCACTTGGTAAAGGGGACGTTGCCGGGGTGATCATGGGAACAGTTCTGAGCTGGGGAGATGATGCTGCCTCTTCCAGGTGGGCTGACAGTCGTCACAAGGCTCCTTGTGAGAGGGAGCAGGGACAGTCACAGTCAGAAGAGAGGCGTGAAGACTCAAGCTAGGGTTAGCATGACAAGGTAGCCCTACAGAGCTGGAGAAGGCAAGAGTATGGAGTCTCCCTTAGAGCCTGCAGAAGGAACGAAGCTTTGGCAGTACCTGGATATTAACCTGGCGAGACCTATTTTAGACTTTTGATCTGCAGAACGGCCCCATGATACATCAGGATTGCCTTCAGCCACTAAACCTATGACAGGTCGTTACAGCAGCTGCAAGAGACTCTTACAGACTTCAAGCAGATCACGTCCATGTGGACCATTGTCGTCTGGGGTATCTGGGGTGCAGACTTGCTGGGAAAGTTGAGGTTGGTTCTGCCTGCACTTCTAACTGAGTCCATCACTCCTGACCTGACACATGGACATGCCTCGCTGCACCTTCAAGCCAGAGAGCCTTGGCTCTATCTGTAGGGACTCGACCCACTCCCTGCTCTGCAGGAGGCCATGCAGACAACATGGAATGAATTACTGTACAAGAAGAAAACCAACAGCAAACACAAAACACAGAGCAGGAGAGAAAAGCAAGACTTTTTTGCAAGGCTGTCTGGGGTCTGAAGCCTCAGGCAAGGAATCATGCCCTCTACTTTGCTCCCGAGACCATCTGACATGCAGCCTCTCAGGACAGGGAGACTGAGGCTAATGTATCCTCGCTTCTCCGGTGAGTCCCTTACAGCGAGCAGCATGAAGATTGATACTCCTTCATTCTCACTCAAGCAACCTAATCACGACCTGATGGGCGGTCGCCCCACCTAAGGCTCTGCCTGTCGCCTCCGTGCACCCCAAGGCAATTCCGTCCCTGGGCCACCCGCTCTGGCGTAATTACAGCCTTGATGAAGATAAAGCGTGTTTGGATCTTTGCTACTGAGCAAGACATCACTCTCCAGCCACAAAGGGATCGCTCTCCCGGGAGCCAAAGGTCAGCGTGCGGGGTGAGTGATGGATCTCTCCTCTGCCAGCTAGAGGCGACCTCTGGGACTCCTAAGGATGGTTTCTAATGGCAGGGGGTTGGGCGTCAAGACCACATAGGCAGGGCAGAGAAAGTGCACAGGTAGATTTTCTATGTGCTGAAATAATTTACAGCAGGGGAAGTATTACTCAGAAATTATATGGGTGCACGACATGTAGTGTAAAAAATTACCGAGGATAAATTCTTATAGTCACAGCTTCATCTAGAAATTTTTTCATGGAAAGAAAACATTGCACTTGAGTTAAATACTTCAATAATCAATCATGATTTTAAGCGATGGGACCACAAGTTCAGTAAGCAACACCTTTCATTATCATTTTTTTTTTTTTACCCTGAAAGCGTAAACCACATAAAAATGATGGGGTTCTAAAAATGTGAGGCATGTAGCATGTAGAATATAGTAGACATACAAAATAACACACCTTTTTTAGTGATTTTTTTTTTTTTTCTAAAGGAGAGGGTTGAGGGAAAACCCGATCTTCCTTAAGGACTTGACACGAAGTCAGTGTGTAGCCTCGGGCAAGTGATCCATTCTGAAAATATTCTGATTTCTACCATTCCAGTATTCTCCTCTTTGAAACAATGGGCTTGAAATTAAAATGGAAAAGTTCTGCTGTTTATGCAGAACTCAAGATGACTCATGCACTGGGCTGAAAAATATATATATCGTGACTCTATTTTATATAGATACACATTAATCATGTGTATCTGTACAGATACATATTAACTATGTGTATGTGTACAGATACATATTAACTATGTGTGTCTGTATAATGTATAATAATGTCATTAATATGACATTTATATATAATACACATGTTTACATATTGATAATATATATACACACTAATATTATAAGTAATATGTTATATTTATGGGATATATAAAATTCATACAATATGGTATACTATGCAATATGAATTAGTATATTGTATAAATGTATACATGTATTTTTTTGTAGTTGTATGGTTTTATTAACACAAATATGATGTGCACAACAAACTGTCTATTCATTTTCTTCGCTGCACAGCCTGGCGTTGGGATTGGTGACTCTGATTGCCGGCTGGGCTGCTCTTTCCACAATAGCTTAGCAGTTCTTGGAGGAGACGTTGTGAGCAATCTCTGCACAGTAAGATTTGTTGCACATCAGCAGCACTTCAAGCTCCTTGACGCTGTCCACTAGGAACTTCCCGAAGCCACTGGGCAACATGTGCTTTGTCTTCTTGTTGCTCCCATAACCAATGCTGGGTATCAAGATCTGGCCCTTGAATCTTCTGCGCACCCTATTGTCAATGCCTCTCGGCTTCTGCCAGTTGTGCTTAATTTTGACATATCGGTCTGACTGTGCCGGATGAACTTCTTGGTCCTCTTTTTAATGATCTTGGGCTTCACCAAAGGTCTGACGGCAGCCATGATGCCCAGTAACAGATGGCGGCCACCTCCGCAAGCAGCGCCGAGGAAGAGAGCAGAGCTATACATGTATTTTTTAAACTTTATTCCATCGTTCTATCAAGAGAAGGTGTTGTCATGGCTTTTTCCTATTCGACAGAAGAGAAACTGAGGCCCAGAGTTATGTGGATTTTCCAGGGACACGGGCGAGAATGGAACCACAAGATGCCTCTAGAGCTGGGCCGTCTTTCTGCACCTGCATCAGGACCACCTGGGTTCTTACTCACACGCACCTGTCTCGGCCCTGCCCAGACCTACCCCATCAGAATCTCTGGGCAAAGCCTGGGATGTGCATTTGGAATCCATTTCCCAAGAGATTCCCAAGTCCTTGCAAATCTGACACTCGCTCCTTCCCCTGGGAAATTGGTTTCAAAGTCGCGTTCAGCTTTTCCTTCTCAGGACTCAAAAATTCCGTGACAATTTTACGATCATCTCCTCGGGTCTCTCAGCTAATTACACACTGTACTTTTCGCAGGGCAATTTATATAAAATGTGAATTGTAATTCCCTTAAAACCACCAAAGGGAAGATACATGATCTTGATCATTTATGCATAAGAATGCAGAAGAAATGCACTGCTGATTGGAACTGAGGTATGGCCAAACAGAAAAGATACAGTGTACATTCTGTATCGATTTATAGTTAATTGTATTTGTTAATTATTTAATAAATATTGATTAATAACTTATTAATAAATAATAAAGGAATGGAATAATAAATTCAAATTAATATATATATAAATTAATGTTAGTATGTGTTGGTATTTATTAGTATTAATTTACATTTATGCATTCTGTATAAATTTATATACAGTGGTGCTCGCTTCGGCAGCACATATACTAAAAATTTATATACAGTGAAGAACTTTCATTAATCAGATGGAAAAGTCCTCATGATTATAAAGGTCCGATATGCTGCTAATACTCATGCTCCTGTCCTAAGGCTGCTATAAGTAAGTAGCCCATGTTGGGGCACCCCAAATCCTAAAACTGTCTCTGAGTTCTGGAGACCAAAAGTCTGAGATCCAGGTGGGGCAGCACTTCTCTCCCTTGGAAGCTCTAGGAGAAGAGCCTTCCTGCCCCTTCCAGCTTCTGGGGGCTCCTAGAAATCCTTCATGCTTCATGGTTGGCCCCTATATGATTCCCATTTCTACCTTTGCCTTCACAAAGCCTTCTTCTCCCTGTGTCCCCACCCAAATTTCCATCTTCTCCTAAGTACATCGGTCACTGGATTCGGGTTCGTCCTGATGTAGGGTGATGACCTCCGCTTAACTTGATCCCATTTGCCAAGACCCTCTTTCCGTATGAGGTCCCCTTCACAGGTTCTGGGCAGGCATGAGTTTTGAGGGAGCCCTTGTCAACCCAGTAGGGTGACCTTCCAGAGGAAAAGCAATTCGCAGCGCGTTTGCATGAGTTTAGACAAGCTGGACCCCATGGAGGGTGGCGCTTGTTGTATGGCACTGACTGTGGTGGAAAACACATTGTCTCTGTTCTAGAGACTTCCTGTACACCCTAGTGCCTACAGGTAACCACCCTGTACCGGACCCTGAAACGTTCGTTAAGAGAACGGATCTCAATTAAGGGAGTGCTCTTACCCCAAAGGAGGGCAGGCAGGAGGGAGACTTTGGAGGCCATGAAGAGGTCCATGCCCTTGGTTACCAACGGTGAAGGCGCCAAAGATCCTTGCCGTGTTCACACGTATCTCATTGTGTCTGATGGGGTGGGCAGTTCTTTGTAAATCAATAATTACCTCAATAAAACTGCTAATAAAAGCACAAACGCACATGCACACAGGTCAGAGGTAAAGCTATGATGAAATTGCTCCAGCACAGGGGGCAATGTGTTTGTGCATATGGGATTCCCATGGGGGCAGACGCGTCCTTTTCCACAATGCTTCCATTTTCTGATTCTACGCACCCAAGTTTTCCTGGGTGTTGCACTGACCTTTCCATAAATCTCTTATTCCTCTCACATATCTCCCTATAGACCCTTTTTGGGAAGAAAAAAAAAAGTATTTGTAGAAGGAAATCTATTATACCTTCCTCCTTTAACCTTTTCTTTGGGTGATTTTTTTTTTTCCCTCTTCCTTTGTGCAGCGTGAGAACATGCCTTTCTCCATGTACAAACCGTGAAAGGACTTGATGACCAAGCCGTCGACTTGGGTGTTTATGACGTAAGCAGTTCTATCAAAGTTTTGTAACCCTGCCCCTTCGCAGAAATCCCTGAAGATTTAAGAATACGGCTATATGTTCCTGCTTCTTGCCGATTTTCTTTTGGGTGTGTCGGATGCTTCTATCTAAATGTATTTGGCTTATTTTATTTTTTAATCGCAGTAACAAATCTGTGGTTGCATAAGCCAGAAGCACACTGCCCTTACCAGCTACGTCTCGGACTGATTTTCTAAGTGTGAAATTAAAATGTCACCGGAAGAGCGAATGTCACACAATGGCTCGCCCTGCCTTCTGACGGGTGCTAGTCTCACGCCACTAAATCCGGCTTTTGGGGTTATGCTGGGAATGCGGTAAATATTGAAGAACTTCAGAATAGGGCTTGTAACATCCCTGTGCATTTTCTAGGGGGGAATTAATTCTACACACAGTAAAGGAAACCTATTTGTCATGTGTTAAAGAGCTTGGATTTTGAGCCAGGATTTTATGCAAAAATGGAGTCCTTTGGTGTTTTTCTCTCATGGTGGGATGAAGATACCTATGTAGGTATTTATGGGAGATCTACAGGTCCATGAGAAGGTGACAAGAAAGGTCTAGAACACAAGACCTCCTATGTCTTTGTCTACGTGTGCACAGCCCTGAGCTCAGCTGAGATTTGAGTCCAAAGTTACATCCTGCCAACGGTCTATTCTCATAGTCTAATGTTTGCTCCCCAAACTTAATGAACCCACTTCTCCAGGCTGGGAGCCCCTGGGGTGGCTCAGTCAGTTCAGGGTCTGCTTTCAGCTCAGGTCGTGATCCCAGAGTCCTGGGAGGGAGCCCCATGTCGGGCTCTCTGCTTGGCAGGGAAGGCTGGTTCTCCCTCTTCTGCTGTCTTGCTATCTCTGTCACTATCTCTGTCTCTCTCAAATTAATAAAGAAAATCTTTAAAAGAACTGTGACGTATTGTATCTACATGCTATGCAATCATGTCTGTATTAAAGATAATGACGATATATGTAAGTTCCTATGTAGCGACTTACGAGCAAAGACATGGGATATCGTCAACAGGGTTCCCATCTTGACTCTTCTGTTGACTCCCCGTGGGACTCTGGACAAATGTCCGTGGGACTCTGGACCCTTTGCTGGACTTTTCTGTGCCCTGTAACCCTTTAACCTTCAGGTGTTAAAGGGGGAACATGACAGATCAATAGGAGAATGCTGAATGCTTAAGGTCATGTTGGGTGTATTGTAAATACATACATATTTATTATTTTTTACAGAGGAAAGTCTATGACAGAGAGCTCCCATCATTTGTCAGGTTTCTTAGGGACAAAAGAAATTTGGGGGAAAAGAATGGATTTTGTAGCAGGGATCCCCTTAAAGGCCAATAAAAGAAATAACATTGAGCTGTGTTGAATCACACCCATGAGCTATGGTTGTGCTGGGAGCCCAGAACTAGAATTTCTGTTACCCTGGTATTCCTGTTATGATAAAAATAATAATAATAATAATTGACAGAAAGTGTTCTGTGAGTTCATGAAATCACAGAACATTTTCTATCTTTTTTTTTTTTTTTTATCATGAATATAGTTCTCCCAAAGGGACCCAATGTCACTGGAGAAGAAAGTCCCTATTATATAATGATAAAATAAAAACATAAATGTGTGATTTAGCAATGGGCTTAAAGCAGTTGTTAAACAGTAAAATTAAAAGGAAAAAAAAAATCTGTGCCCAAATAATGATTCTTTCCAAAGTGTAGTTTTTAGTTGCGGATTTTTTTTTTTTTTTTTTTTAATAATTGTCTTTCTGAGAGAGTGATTAAATGGAACCATGTTCAGTACTTTGTAATGTTTCAATAAACAAAGAGTATGTCCCCAAAGGGTGGTTTGGGACTAAACTGTTCATAATTTGTTTTCAAAATGCTTTTATGAAAGAATGCAGAGCACTGTTTAATTCCCCATTTAAAATATTTTTGAATTTCTTACAAAAATCACATTATACTGAATTTGTGGTCTAGCATTCAGATTTTGACATACACACAAGCACGCATGTGTAGATACCAGTCATGATGTCCGTTTTTACATTATATTCGACTCTTAAAATATTGTTTTACGATTGCCATTGAGGTATTCGCAATCTCCCCATTCCCCCTGGGCAATCTGACCACTTAAATATTTAGCAAGGCATCCCAATGCTGAATTGTATAATAGTTATCTTTACGGTGTTAGGATAATGCTCTTTTTTTTCCCCTTTGTACCTTTTGTGCAGGTAAAGCTCCGCCTTCTTTTAACTGACATTACGAAGTAAAAGATTCATTTCTTCCCCCTCCAAGCTCTTTGTCGTCATTTGGTAGATAATAGGGTTTTTGTCATATTATGATCTCTTGGAACTTTTTATTTTCCCCTTTGAATATTTAATATTTAATATTATAATATTAACTTGTATGTACACACACATACATACCCCCAGAGGCACACACATCAAGGCCAGATTTAGAGTTAAATGGAGTCTATCCTGTATCAATTAATACACTATTATTGACCTATATTCCTTTCCTCTATGCATTTTTTAATATAAACCCATCTTTCTCCTGACCTGCCTCACACTTTGCAAAATGCCCTCTCCTTGGCTGTTTTCCTAGAATGAGCCTGGAAATATCTACCATAGAGAGCAAAGAGCCTTCCCACGAAATGACAAGCCCTAACAAAAACAACATTTTCTAACACACGTGCTCTGTACTCAAGACATCTCTCTCTGGATAGGCACAACGAAGACTTTGTCTTTTCCACGTTTATGCTGTGGAGGTACGCGAGGGAGAGACGGGGGCCAATCACATCCACAAACACCACCAAGAATCCAAGGTCAACACCTCCGGGACGAAATCGGAGGGGAAAGCAACACACATTGTTTTGTGGTGGGGAAAAAAATAAAGAAAGAAATAAGCCAGAAAACGCTACAGGCATCCTCTTATGATGGGAACCGGGACTGGCATGTTCTTCTACAAGGGGACCTATCATCCGTAGTTTTGGTCCTACACATGAGATGGCCCACTCTGACTCCAAACCAGGAAAGCAATCGCCAATAAAATGCAAACACACAGGAAAGGCTGGCTTGCCGTAAAATGTGGCATAAATGGGTCACGGGGCCTAACCACCGTCTGCAGCTGGTCAGCTGCTGGTATGAACGTACCCAAGTAGGGTCAAATATTGGCTTCTCCCCATGGATGCAATGCTGGGGCTTCAGTGAAACACACACACTCACAAGGAAAGCAAACCCTTGAACGGTGTAAGAGCTCTCCACTGGTCCCGAACAGAAGGCTGCGTGGTCCTACACCCTGACCGTCTTGTACGTATACCCATGTTTCTGGTGCTGTCTCCCTGCATGCAGGGAGAAGGTACAGGGTCCCGGATGGGCTGTGGGCACAAGCATGCAGAGGCACGCCGAGGAAGGGAAACCCACAGACATGGAAACAGAATGAAAGAATGAGAAAGGCGGCCAGGGTCTGGAAGCAAAGGACATACGTCTAGAATAGCTCAGCACTACAAGAATTGGGGGAAAAAATAAAAAATAAAAGTCTGAGCACCAGGGTCCGTTTGTTAAGTGAAATCCAAAATGTGGAGAGTAGATTGTGACCCTCAGTTACTTGAGGGAAGTCTTTACCGGCGTCCACGGAGCTGTTCTAGAAGGAGGCTTCTCAGCCAAGGGCCAGGAAGGTATGACTGTGGGTCGGAGAGCACAGGGCTCCGAGCAAGACTTCCGGTCTGGGGGGTGAGCCAGCAGCAGTGCAAGTGAGGACGGTCCCGGTTTCTAAGGGAGGCAGCCAGAGGATGGAGATTGCACAGTGTCTGCTGACATAGAGTAGGTCCGGTCAGCCAAGAGCTGTCCCCGGGGAAGCAGACGTTCCTGAATCACAGACCCTGAGGGGTTCCAACAAGCAGGAGAAGGACATAGCTCCAGGTTGCAGAGCGGACCCAGAAGAGAGGAGTATACATTGTAAAGACGGAAATCTGCAAGCGGCGCCATAGATAAAATCATGGGCGTGCATGGGAACGTGTTCATTGGACATACATTACGCACATTTAAAAATGTTTTACTGGGACACCTGGGGGGCTCAGTGGGTTAAAGCCTCTGCCTTCAGCTCAGGTCATGATCCCAGGGTCCTGGAATCAAGCCACGCATCGGGCTCTCTACTCGGCGGGGAGCATGCTTCCCCCCTGTCTCTGCCTGCCTCTCTGCCTGCTTGTGATCTCTCTGTCAAATAAATAAATAAAATCTTAAAAAAAAAAAAAACTAAAAATAAAAATGTTTTACTGGGTTGAGTAATTGGATGCTTTGCAACTCTTGCCCTCAACGTGAATACGTTCTTTTCGACAGAGATATGGAATAGAATGACGATTCTCCTAATCATCCTGGAGGTCCCTCCCTCACTATGGAATCCAGCCGAAGGTGCCTTATTCCAAGATAGCCCCTCATGAAGCAAGCGGGATAGAAGAAATCCTACATGCAGGTCAGGTTTTAAAAATTAAATTTTATTCTATGGTTTAAAGGAAGCTAACCCAGCAGGAAATGAAATCCTAGCACAAGAGAGAATTGGAAAATGACGTTTTGGCCTCAGGGGAAATATCAGAAAATGACTAATGGGAAGAGGGTAAAAACACAGCTTGGATTGCGAGTGTGCCAAAGAAAGAAAGAGAAGAAAGAAAGAACGAAAGAAAAAAAAAGAAAAGAAAAGAAAAGAGGAAGAAAAGAAAGAAGGAAGAAAGGAATGGAAATCAGTAAGCAAAAATGCATGACCGAATCCTCATTAATAAATGATGTATAAACACTAAACTAATGTGACCTGTGTGCATTGAGGTTTAAAATGAAGAAGAAGGAAAAAAAAAAATGGGAAGGATAGTACAAAAGAGGTGAAGATCTTCAACAAGGTAGATGATATCCAGTTGCGGAGGTGGGAACAAGGGAAGGGTTCCTTTGCCATCGATGGAAGGAGCAGGTGGCCCCATGGGTTGGTGTCACACAAATCCTTTTACAAGGAAAAGGTAGATCTCCTACCACTTAGACCTACCACCCTCTTGCTCCTGCCTGAGAACTAACTGTCCAAGAACCTTGGGGACTAGATATCTAGAAGAGCGTTTTGGTAAGGGTAGCATGAATTCAACCAAGGTATGGGGAGCTGTGGTCAGAGACTGCTAGAACTTCTTCTGTCCTGGAGATTGACTTGGTGAATTGGTTGAGTATTTTGCAGCTTCAGATTACCAGGTGAGAAACATTTGGGAAAAGTCTTCCCAGTACTTAGGGCTAATCCTTCAACCCACCCAGGGACCATCCAGGTCTGGAGACTTTTTAACACTAACAGCAATGAAGCAAGTGACCTGTCTTCAAATCCTCATGGGGAACGGTCAGGCCCTGAGAAGGCCTTAAATTAGCTTAGGAGGTTGCTTGGTGTTTAAAGAGGGAACTCGCTTTTTATTGTGACATTTTCTACAACTACAGACAAAATAATATGCCATCGACAGGGGTGCCTGGGTGGCTCAGTGGGTTAAGCATCTCCCTTCAACTCAGGTTATGATCCCAGGGTCCTAGGATGGAGCCCCACAACAGGTTCCCTGCTCAGAAAGAGAGAGAGAGAAAAAAAAAAAAAAAAGAAAGAAAGAAAGAAAGAAAATCTGCAAAAAATGTATATTATGGACAGTCAATGAATATACACAGAGTTCTTTTCTCTTCATTTCCTTGGAAAAAACATTGTCTGTCTGTGGAAGAACCAGGGCCAAAGAGTCAATGATACTCATCATTTCCCCTTTGGCCTAAAGTAAAACATTTGTAATAAAATCTAATAGTAACAGATGATAAATTTTATGCATCCACTTGACTGGGCCTTGGGGTGTCCAGAGAGTTGGTCGAACATCATTCTGGGTTTGTCCCTAAGGGTGTTTGGAGATGATTATGTTAAGATCATGCTGCGTAAAGCAGAGTGCTCTCCCTGACTTGGGTGGGCCTCATCTAATCAGCTGAAGGCCTGACTAGACCATAAAGATTGTCTGTCCCATGAGTAAGAGGAAATTCTTCTATCTGACTGCATTGGATCTGGGACATTGGTTTTCTCCTGCCTTCAGACTCAAACTGAACCATTACTGGGTTTCAACTCAGGTGGCCTTCAAACAGGAACAACACCAGAAAAATAACAAATAATAACAACCATTGCAGAAATCAAGAAAGAACCTAGAGGTATGAAAACAAAGCTTCTCATTTCAGGCCAATGGTCTGAATCTTTTAAATGTTCCACCAAACGTTTCCTTCAACCTTCGCTGCATATAATGGCCCATATCATGGCCATATAACGATTCTGCCTTTCACAGGCGAAAACACTTGTCCTTTCTTCAAAGACGGCATGATTTTTTGAGCCTGAAAATCCTTGCGTCCCGCTGAGCCTCATGCAGAAGCCCGGTACATACAGCAGATCACAGAAGGAATTACCTAGCGGACACCATGAGAAAACCCTACATGGTATTTTGGGTTCTGGAAAACACTGCTTGGGAGCCACTCTGTGTGACTGTTTATTACTAGCATAAATAAACATAATTTTTCTGTAATTAATCCTTTCTCTTTCCTGGTAAAGTAAGAAGGCAGGCAAACTGGTCAAATCTCCTGGAAAACATGCTGATGAGAAATATGGTGGCCAGCACTCAATTATAATTCGTCAGAGGGAAAGCTCTATGTACAGAATGCGTTGCGGAGGGTGTACCGAGCCTGGAGAGAATCGGTTCTGGAAAACAAACCTGGGCTGTAGGAATTTATAGGACATTTCCCCATAGTGCATGTCACTGTGTGAGATGTTTCGTATGCACGGTGGCTCCCTTCTGCGTTGAATGCTTTACACAGATGACTGAACACCTGGAGGTCTGGCCAGAGCTTGTGCTGATATGGTAAGAAAGAAGGACTCTGGGGTTCTCAGACCATCTCTGCTTCTGCTGGATCTCCTCCCGCCATTTGCAACCCTATGGATGGACACGGACGGTATGACCCTCAAGGAGTCAGAAGGACAGACAGACAAACGCGGCGTGATCTCCCTTCCACGTGGACTCTGAAAAAAGCCTAACGCATAGAAACAGAGGGTAGAATGGGGCTCCCATTTCTTATCCATTCCTTCCTCATAATCTCCTTGTGGTCCCCACCCCCCGCCCAGTGTATGCAACTTACTGACTCTTTCTTCCATGTTTCTAACCCATGTTTAATTCCGATGATCAAGGTCCATATTTTTAAAAGAACATGTGTGGGTTTTCCTGCCAGCAGATCTATCTGGTCTACTTCCAGATGTGTCCTTTCTGGATGAATTTTGCCTTCTTCTCCCGCTGGATCTGTTCCTTCTATTGTTTTCAGAGGAACCTCCTTAAATTCAGAAACGAACTATTCTTGGTAATAAATCATTGTAATCTTAGCGGCAATCCCCACCTTGCACAGGGTAAGGATGTTTTATTACAGCAATAAACATCTTTTAAGAACTTGACTCAGCTCTGATTTTGCTCCCCACAGACGTAAAGCTGATTAAAAGGTCGGCGCGTAACTTTTTAATTTTGGTGTTGGACGCCTTGGCTAATGTTATTTATCTCATAGGAAGATCTCTTTGGCCCATTGTCCATTAGACATCGTCATTCCTTTCTACTTTTCAGATAAAATTCCTACATCTCTAAAAATCGATACTTCCGTCCTCTAAGGTTTAGTTAATACCTTCCTTTCCACCTTCTGTATCTCTGGTTTAAATAGCTTACAATTTATTTAAACCGATCATTCTCATACACCATCCTCACTATACCTCATGTCACAACAGCCAAAACCTATATAGGTTTGTTCCCCAGTAATTTGCATATAATAGTTACCCAAATGTTAGGCGAATGGACCTGTGAATGTTTGGAAATATTTTGAACATGTTAATGTAGAAGTAGAATCACATATGATCTCCACATTTGGGGTCAAAACAGGAAAGGGAACAAAAACACACTACTGTTTTTTTTTTTTTTTTTGGACAAATCTAAATATTTCCTCCTGTAAATACATATTTAATACAGATGACTTAATGTATTTTGAAATATTCATGTGGCTGAGACAAAGCTGGTGGTCCCTAAAATAATTATGAAGAAAGGTGAGAAATGGAGATGCTATATATGAAATAATTATTTCAGGAAATCGAGTGAATTTATTTTGAGACACAAGAAGACTATATTGGGGTTTAAGAACATGCCTCTTTCCTCCTTGGTTCATCTGATAGGATTCCTCGCACTGTGGATTTAAAACAAGGGCAGTTTTATTTAGAAATGGCACATTGCTGTTATAAACATTTGGGTGCATGTGCCCCTTTGGATCACTACGTTTGTATCTTTAGGGTAAATACCCAATAGTGCAATTGCTGGGTCATAGGGCAGTTCTATTTTCAACATTTTGAGGAACCTCCATCCTGTTTTCCAGAGTGGCTGCACCAGCTTGCATTCCCACCAACAGTGTAGGAGGGTTCCCCTTTCTCCGCATCCTCGCCGGCATCTGTCATTTCCTGACTTGTTGATTTTAGCCATTCTGACTGGTGTGAGGTGATATCTCATTGTGGTTTTGATTTGTATTTCCCTGATGCCGAGTGATATGGACCACTTTTTCATGTGTCTGTTGGCCATCTGGATGTCTTCTTTGCAGAAATGTCTGTTCATGTCCTCTGCCCATTTCTTGATTGGATTATTTGTTCCAATGTCCACAATAGCCAAACTATGGAAAGAACCTAGATGTCCATCAACAGATGAATGGATCAAGAAGATGTGGTATATATACACAATGGAATACTATGCAGCCATCAAAAGAAATGAGATCTTGCCATTTGCGAGGACGTGGATGGAACTAGAGCGTATCATGCTTAGTGAAATAAGTCAAGCGGAGAAAGACAACTATCATATGACCTCCCTGATATGAGGAAGTGGTGATGCAACATGGGGGCTTAAGTGGGTAGAAGAATCAATGAAACAAGATGGGATTGGGAGGGAGACAAACCATAAGTGACTCTTAATCTCACAAAACAAACTGAGGGTTGCTGGGGGGAGGGGGTTTGGGAGAAGGGGGTGGGATTATGGACATTGGGGAGGGTATGTGCTTTGGTGAGTGCTGTGAAGTGTGTAAACCTGGTGATTCACAGACCTGTACCCCTGGGGATAAAAATATATGTTTATAAAAAATTAAAAATTAAAAAAAAAGAAGATATGGTTTACATATACCGAGAAAACTATGCAACCATCAAAAGAATGAAATCTTGCTATTTGCAATGACACAGATAGAACTAGAATATAAGAAGAGGACAGGGAGGGACTACAACTTGGTTGGCAAAAATTGAACAGCGGTTACTCTTCCAGGTACCAGGATGAAGCCCATCGCACCAACACATCAGCTGTGAGAGGCAATGATCATTCTCCAATTCTGCATAAATGATGGACAACAGATTTCCAGCAGTTGCCCAGTCCCACAACCAGCAAAGGGCAGAGCTTCTGGGGAAATCCAGGTTTTTCCTACAGCCTAGCTGCTGGTAGTCACACTACACTAGAATAGAATGTTCTTTACTTTCTTTTTTTTTTTTTTTAAATATTTTTTAAAGAGTGTATTTATTTATTGGACGGACAGAGATCACAGGTAGGCAGAGAGGCAGGCAGTGGGGGGAAAGCAGATGCCCCACTGAACAGAGACCCCAATACGGGGCTCGATCCTAGCACCCTGAGATCATGACCTGAGCTGAAGGCAGAGGCTTAACCCACTGAGCCACCTAGGTTGCCCCAGCAAGAGAATGTTCTTGCCTCATGCATTGCTTTAGTCTGGAAGAAAGATTCTGCTGGTTCTGTCCATCTGCTCTCTATGGTTTATGCCCCGTTCCTTCTTCCCTGCTGCCTTTCCTTTCAAGTATCATATTAAGGTTTTTTTCACAAAGTCCCTGCTCCCGATGGTCACACAGGATTCCTAGATCAGGTATCTTCATGCTGATTTTTTTTTTTTTTAAGATTAGTATATAATGCTCTCTTCCAAAATACAAAACCATTAAAATATTTCTTAAAGAATACTTTTAATTTTTTTTCAGAAAAGAAACAAAACAGTATTTGTCATATGTATGCCTTCTCAGTGTTTAGTCCAATGATGACTGTATTTTTAGTTTTCTGAACACATACTGATCCTACAAAATTTCTCAACAGAACCTACACTGAGAAGTCACAGCTTAGTAAACGTTTTCTGCTTCCTGGGGACTTTTATATGTTATGAAAAGGACATGTTATAAGATTTTAAAGGACAGATTATTTGATCAACATATATCTATAATTAGCAACTTATTGGACGTGCTGTGATTAGATTAAAATTGCTGTTACAAGTTGTACCGGGGGAAAAAATGAAGCAGGAAATCAAATTTTGAATAATAATTGAAGGAATATTGAATGATGACTGCACACCAGTGAAACTTATGTAAGCGGTTCAGGTGGTACCAGATTATTTCTATTTTAAATAAAATCAGATGCAGGCATATAGGCTTGTTGCCGAGTTTTTCTAGGCAAATAATGTAAGAAAGACACAGAACCCTGCATAAGTATGTTATAAATAACATTGCTCTGATGGGTTTTCAGATTTATCTTCGTTTTCATGGGCAATTTTCCCCATCTTAATTTCTATTGAATACTCATCTTTGGTGACAAGACAGTTCTTGTCTTGATGGTAATCCTTTTACTCATTCATTTCTCCCTTCATGGAAGAAATATTCATTTTATAAGCATTTTTTGATGTCTGTAAGCAAGGCTCTTGGTCTTGGGAAATTATCAGCAAATATTATCATTTGAAAGTCTACACGTTAAGCATTTGGTAGGCAGGTAAGAAGATAATAGGTATGTAGATTATAGGTAAACATTGTAGCTATGCAGGACAGATATAGATACATAGTATATACATGTATATAAAGACACGCACATATCTATAAATTCTAATTGTCTTTCACACAAACGGAAAAATAAATGAGGCTTGATAGATGTCTTGACCCACCCACCAGATTTTCCATAAACACCCTCAAATCCCTCCCCGGAACACCTCACGGATTCTGTACATCGGGTACTGGTAACTTCTCATTGTCCCTTCTGCGTTTTATGTCCAAATTGTTTATGTTTTTTGCACAATATACACATTGTCTAACCATTTCGCTACATGATTTTCAGACTTTGATGCGTAAATATCTAGACCAGATCTCAAAACAGGTCCTTCTCGGACCGAAATGTGCTTTGGGGCTACGGCTTCCCCCCAGATTTTGAATCGGCTTTCCTTTTGGTCGTGGTAACAGGTCCATGTATTACAAGGGCAGCAAAGGGCATTCGAATATGTCATGGAGGAAAAACCTGGCAAAGATGATTTACGTGCCCTTGGTGCTCATTTTCGACGCTTACGGATAACAATCACCTCCCTGTATGTTAGTGGAATTTTAAGGTCTTTCTTGTAAATGCAGGTGGTTGGTGGTTACACGAAAAAATTGACTAAGTACCCAGACCGAGGTCATTATCTGCGTAACCTAACCATTGATTTAGACGGTTATTTTAAAAAAAATTAATCTAAAACTGACAAATAGAGAGCACTGAAGGGAGATTCATAATTTCACACAAACTTCATTTTTAAGCCTCTATCTGCGGGTCCAGATAGAATCAGATGCTTTTGTGTCCTCTGAAGAATATAAATTGTTTCTATTGTCGGCCACTCTCGGGGACTTTCTTAGTCACTGTCAGGGATCAAAGATAAGGGTTGGGGTCTGAAACCGATAGGAGAGACATGGACGCTGTTGATAAAAATCAGAGTGCCCTTCTGATACCAACAGGGCTATCAAGCAGCTCGCGGATACAAATAGCTTTGAGGGCTCTTTGGAATCCAACAACTTCACTTTCTTAGGGGGAAGTAATTATCCTGTCTGACCTTCCTTCCACGGATGGGGCCAGGCTCTCAAATATCAGGCAGCTGGCTTTGCTCAGGCGCTCAGTGGGCTTTCCTTCAGTGCATTAGGAAACGGCCAAGATTTTTAGGATTTCGCCTCGGAAGCCTGCTATTATCTCCTGCTCGGACCAGGGGAGAGTAAAAGGAAGTGTTGATTGCTCGACCAACGTCCTGCTAGCCTGTTCGCAGCACAGGGAGGGTTTCGGGAGAAAAATCTATGGGTATGGATTCCTTCTAAATCGTTTTTGCTCACCAGTAAGGTGTTCGCGTTTGATTAATAACGACCTGACCTACAGGAGAACATTCTTCCTTGTGGTCCCCTTCTGGTTCCAAGGCTCCTTGATGCATCAAGAGGGAGCATTTTGGAAAAGGCCGTCCAGTCATCCCGGAAGGGCTGTTTTAGCTCCTTTCCCTGGCCCTGCCTGGCCCTTGCTTCTGTAAATCTTGTGGAAACACTGGCTTTTGATCTCTATTTGCTTTTCTGACCCACACAGTATTATCATCCCGCTGCTTAATTAAGGATGCTAGTCCGTTAAGGATTCTGTGCTCATCTGAGACGAGAGGCCGATTTCGACTTATAGAGACAAACATGAGGTTCTACATACACGGAGATGTACGCACACAATTCAGCCTGCACCATCCATTCTCCCATCCAGCCCTGTCCCCAGAAACACGGCCGCATCACTTACCTAAGGCAGAGCCACTCGCCGTTTGCTTGGTTTCCCTGAAGCAGAGCGTCCCTCCGTCATCGGATCCTGCACATCTATGGTTCCGGAGGAGCTGGGGAGGCAAGAGAATGGCAGCTGGAATTCATGAGCTCCTAGGGTTAGTCCTCAGCCCTCAGAGGAGAGGGTAGGGAATGAGAATAACCTGAGCTGTGCCCTTCGCTGAGCTCTGCAGGTGAAGATGTGGGTAACCGAGAACCAGTTTCTGCAGAAAGAAACAGAGAGGACGAGTGAGACAGAGAGAGAGGAAAAAAAACAGAGATAGAAGGGAAAGTCCTTGTCCTAATGGTATTTGGGGAGACAGAATATAAGTAAGATATTAAAATGTGGTTTAAGTGGTATGGTAGGGGACCCCTTGACAGCTTACGCCTGTACAACCTTAGTGGATAGTAAGAACATTACAATTCATGCCAGCGTAGAACCTCAGAGTAGGTTACTATTGGATACTGCATGTCCAGGAGGCTGCCTGGTATCAAATACATACCTCATTAAAAAGCAATTTCCTTTTGTTCTCTTTTGGAAGACTGCACAAGTCAATAAATTATAAACCTGACCCTAGCCCAAGGCTCTATGTCGTAGCAATGTTAGAGTAGACAGAGAGCAGACAACTATAGTTCAAGGGTGTTTGCAATGCCTAGAGGGTAGTAGGTTCCTAAACTTTTTTCCACCTATTGTTCCATCTCTTGGGTAACTGGAAACATTCTCAATGATCTCAGCACCATTTTTAAAAAAAATACAAAACTATAAACTCCTGAAGGACCCTTGCGAGATACCCATCATGAGGGTGTTGGCTTGCTTTTAGGTGATTGATTATATCCTGTTGGAACCTTATTTCCTTGCTTGCTTATACAGCCCACGTGATCGGACACCCAGGATCTCAACGCACGCCTTCCACTGTCCTGAAACACCAGTACCATGGTACACAACAACCTACGGTCAAGAAGAGAATGGAGAGGATTCTGGTTTCAGCTAAGTCATGGAATTCACTTGGATGCTTCCCAAACTGAAATTCCAAGACAATGAAAAAAAGCAAAAACAGAATGAAATAATGAAATGAAATGAGTTAAATGAAATGAAATGAAATGAAAAAAAAAAACAAAACACAGAATAACCAAAAATTGTGGAACAAATTCAGAAGTCGTAGGTGACTCATGCTTGAAATGCCAGGAGGAAAAGAACAGATAGTAACAGATACTATATAAATAATTCTTTGAAACGGGGATGGTCTAACTCTATGGATTAAATGACAGAAATTGTCAAAATGGATACAAATATAAGATTCAAATAGGTTGTCTCCAAGAGACTTAATTCAAGTATAAAAGTGAGACCATTTTTTTTTTTTAAGATTTTATTTGTTTGACAGAGAGAGATCACAAGTAGGCAGTGAGGCAGGCAGAGAGAGAGGAGGAAGCAGGCTCCCCACTGAGCAGAAAGCCTGATGTGGGGCTCGATCCCAGAACGCTGAGATCATGACCTGAGCCGAAGGCAGAGGCTTTACCCACTGAGCCACCCAGGCACCCCTAAATTGAAGTATAAAGACATGGATAGGATCAAAGTTAAGGGGTGAAGGAAGATAGACCATGCAAAGATCATGGAGTAAAAGAAATGTTTAAAGTAATAACAGAGTTTTCCAAATTTGGTGATCAACACTGACCATGTAACACCAAACCAGATAAATACCGAAAGTGACACCTCTGTTTCATATTCAAACTGCAAAAATCCTAAACAGAGTGAAGCAAAATCTTTAATACAGCCAAAAGGTAGAGAAGAAACACCTCACCTATATATATAAACAAAGAGAAGAATTTAAGTGTGATTTCCCATCAGGAATCATGAAAGCGAAAAGAGACAGAGTAACATATTTTGCATTGAGAGAAAACAATCCCCAACATACAATTCTGTGTCCAGTGAAATGACCCTTTAAATGAGAAGGAGACGTAGACTTTCTCATAGAAACAAAGGCTGAAGGAATCCATTGCCACAGACTTGTTCTGCCAGAAATATTGATAGGTTGAAGGAAAATCATATAGATCCTACGGATGGGATCTTTGGATCTGATAAAGGAAGGAAATTTCCAGATAGAGAATAAAATATTTTAATGTTTTGTGCTTAATTGAGCTTATAGGTAACTCTTTGTATTTATAAGAACTATGTTGGGTGATTTTAGCATGCAGAGAAACATAATGAATTCTAGAAATGTTATAATGGACAAGAGAGGAATTGGGGACATTTGATTATAAGTTACTTTTACTGTACATGCAGTGATACAGTGATTATTGAAGATGAATATGAATTAGTTTAAAAGGTATATTGAGAATTCTAGGGAAATGAATACATTTTTAAAAGAATTATAATTAATACTGTAAGGGATGATAAATAGAAATTGTACAAAATGCAGGGGCACCTGGGTGGCTCCGTGGGTTAACCCTCTGCCTTCGGCTCAGGTCATGATCCCGGGGTCCTGGGATCGAGCCCCGCATAGGACTCTCTGCTCAGCAGGGAGCCTGCTTCTCCCTCTCTCTCTCTCTGCCTGCCTCTCTGCCTACTTGGAATCTCTGTCAAATAAATAAAATCTTTACAAAAAAATAAAAATAAGTTGTACAAAATGCATCATTTAAACCAGAGAAGACAGAAAAATAGGGGGAAAGGAAGAACAAGTATAATGAAAATATTTGTAAATATGGTAGATATTAATCTCACTATATAAATAATCCTTTGAAATAGGGATGGTCTAACTCTATGGGTTAAATGACAGAAATTGTCAGAGTGGATACAAATATAAGACTCAAATAGGTTGTCTCCAAGAGACTCAATTCAAGCATCAAGACTTGCATAGGATCAAAGTTAAGGGGTGTAGGAAGATATACCATGCAAAGCACCCAAAGAAAGTGGGAGTAGCTATATTAATTTCCTACAAAGCATACTTTAGGGCAAGGAAAATTGTCAAGGCTAAAGACATGCATTACGCAATGACAAAGAGGACAATCCTTTAAGAAGACATAGAAGTCTTCATCATGCATGTGCGGGGCAACAGAACCTCAAAATGTACAAACAAACACAGAACTGCAAGGAAAAGTAGACAAATCCATTATTATAATTATAGAACCTCAACACCCCTCTTTTAGCAACTGAAAAACAGGCAGGTAGTCAGTAAAAATGTCATTGACCTAAACAAGAGAGTCAGCTTGATCTAATTGACATTTATAGAATAGTCCATCCACCAACAGCAAAATACACATTATTTTCAAATGCAAATGGAACATTTACCAAGATAGACCACACCCTGGGCCATAAAATGCTCCCTAACAAACGTAAAATAATCAAAGTCATGGTTTCAGAAAACAACAGGAATGAAACCAGAAATCAACAAAAGAAAGATAGCTGGAAAATCTCAAAATATTTGGAGAGTAAAGAACACAATTCTAAAAAGAAACACATTAGCCCAAAGACAAGTAGCTCAAGAAAATTTTTACCGTATAAAAAGTGAGTCAAAAGAAAAGGGAACCTGATCAAAATTTGTGAGATGCAGTAAAAAGAGTATTTCCAGGGAGATTTTTTACCCCTCAGCATATCTTTTAGGGAAGAAGAAAGATGAACAATCTATAATCTAAGTTCCCGGCTTAGGAACCCAGAAAAAGGAGAGCAATTTAAGTCTAAAGCTGGCAGAAGAAAAGAAATAAGAAGGATGAAAGCAGAAATCAATGAACTCGGAAAAAGGAAATCAACAGAGAAAATCAATGGGAGCAGGAACAGGCTCTTCGAAAAGGTCAATAAAATAAAAGGCCAGGCTCGATGACACAGACGTTCAGTGCCTATCATCAATTTAATGTATGTCTATATGCATTGTATATGTTTATGCACATACCCTTAAATATATTTTATACATATTTACCTAGTGTAGACTGGACAAAATAAAAATATTTGTATATTGAGATACGCAAGTATATGTTTCTGTGTAATACATTTGAATAAATGTATTAATATGCATTACATATGATATATGCATTATATGTAATATATGCATTTTATATGTGTTTAGAGCTCATGTGTGCAATGAGGAAGAGCCCTCATGCTTGTAGGAGACCATAGCCTTCTGAATCATAGGAGACAGGTCCATTCGAACCATAACTACGGAGCAGGTACATCCTGTCAGTGTGTGTCAAGAGAGAAAGTTTGTGCTAATCCCAAATTCTTGGCAAGCTGGTGAGGAAGGAGAGCCTTTCCCGTATTGCGTGCATCTGCACAGCAATGGATTTCAAGGTGCGGTTGGGGAAGGATGCACAAGCCGGGTGGTGGGAGGCAGACCTGAAGTGCCAAGTTAAAACACACCCATAGTTTGGATGAAGGGACTGCTTTGAGCCATGGGTCATCTCCTTCTATAGTTTCTGTAACCCTTGGAGATACTATTATGCTAGTTTGAGGGCAAAGAAACAGAAGCACAGAGAATTGGCCAAGGTGGGTCTTGGGGATTGGTCGGTGGGGGCCTGTGTTTAAACCCAGCTGTGTTTGCCCCCAGGTGGCATGATCTTCCCACACCAGTACTCCCCACACTAGTGCTCCCCACCCCATGTGCCCTGGAGCCTTGAGGTCCCATGGAGGAGGGAGCTATCTGAGTACTGATACTCAGATGCATCTGTTGCATACATTTGACCCAGCATAAAATTCAACGGTTGCTACATTTCCATTGGGAACTCACCACGCTGTTCACTATTAAAGTATGAGACACACAGGAGACATCCATGGGCCCCCAGGTTTCTGCGCCCTTTGACACCTATTCAACCCAAGCTCTTTGCCTATGACACCAGAATGTTGATCTCCTGAGAATACTTCTAATGCTCAGTGTGCCCGCTCAAGGATTTACTATCAGTGAATCAAAATGTGTGTTTTACTTGGTTAGAAAATGTGAGACATTTTCCCAACCTAAGGATCCAAGGGACAAGATGCATAAGAACAATGTATGGGGCACCTGGGGGGTTCAGTCAGTTAAGTGTGTGCCTTTGGCTCAGGTCATGGGCTTGGGGTCCTGGCATTGAGCCCCGCATGGGATCCCTGCTCAATGGGGCATCTACTTCTCCTTCTGCCTCTCCTTCCATTCAGCTTGTGCTCTCTCTGTCTCCAATAAATAAATAAAATCTTTAAAAAAATATATAATGTAAGTCCAGAACAAATCTGTTGTGCATGTGTGCTTTTGGGAATTCAAGAGAATGCTCACCACTACCCTCTTTGAAGCTATCTGCCTCCAGATACTGAGAAGCATGGGTGGGGGGGTTGCTCTGTGAGAACCCAGTATGACCTGGGAGCCAAGATGTTGTCTGTCTGTCCCTACACTTTCCTTGGAGTATCTATTTTACAAAATCTCTGTCTTCGAGCGCCAAATAGACTGAAAGGCGTCACCCCTTTGTTTGTACTCTAAAGCAGAGAGTTCTCCTGGAGGGGAGGACAGGGAAAGTACCATCTTTCGTTCTTCGTGATGTATTTGTTCAGCTCAGATGTAAGAGCTGTATGTCAAACACACTTCCTTAATTGCCTTGGCCAAGGAGTGCCATGTTAACAAAAATACTCAATGGGGTGGAACGGTGGCTTTTGAGAAATGTCTCTCTGCTCACTAGCTACAAATAGCCTTCTCCATGGATGAGTACTGTCATGTTTCCTCCGCCCCCAAGTTCCAACCCCACTCTGGAAAGGCTAATGACTTATGATCCTCTTGAGAAACGGTGGGAATGGACACTGTGGTGCTCAAAATTGATCCCACAGATAATCGCAGTTGAATTCTCCGGTAATTGCATGACATGGGTGGATTGAAGTTTTACAGAAAAAAAAAAAAAATCCCTGGCTGTTCCCCCTTCTTCTAGGAGGTCAGTATCAGATGCTGCACTGAAAGTGCTGAGCACTAGGCTTCTCGTTGGAAGAGTCACCTGCAGGGAACACTGTGTACGTCCCGCCATGGCCCCAGCGTGGGAGAACAAGTACAGACCCATGACATCTACTCAAACAGGACAAAGGAAAATAGATTTTCTCCCCTCAACAGGAATTCAACATGCCTAATTCACTTTGACATTCTCCTTTCCCTAGGAGATGAACAGGAAGGTTGGAAAGAAAGGAAAAGAGAGAACATGCAGGAGAAGGAAAGAAGAATCTTTTGAGAAGATGGCGGAGGACAGAAAATGGACACTCGTGTCCATTTTTGTGCAGAAATGTATGAAATTGTATGAGCCATTTGCCTCAGCTTTGTAAAGGAGTTTTCACAATGAGTTTCACAAGTGTCCTTGTTTCCTGGGATTAGGCCACCATTCACACTCTATACTCCTAATGCCACCTGCCCATTGAGAAGAATTTTCCATCTGTGTCTCTCTCCCTCTGACAAATGACAGAAGGTATTTTTTTTTTTTAGAACACCAAAAATCTTTTTGCTTCATGAAAAAGGCAAGTTTTAACTCTACCCCCAAATTATAATGTCTAGGAATAACATCTAACATCTAACATCTACCTGGAGGCTAGGAATAATTACATGGCTTTTTGATTCTCAACTTCTATCCCAAGAGGTAAAATATATAATAGAAATTTAAATATATTGTCTATGGCCATACCACCCTGAGCGCGCCCGATCTCGTCTGATCTCGGAAGCTAAGCAGGGTCAGGCCTGGTTAGTACTTGGATGGGAGAAATTTAAATATATTATGTTACGGAATCATAAATATTTAATGGGGGTACACACTTTTATATTTATATTTATATAATCTATCAAGCATCTATCATTTCTATCCATCCATCATCTATCCATACATCCCTGTATCTATGATCTATTTAACATCTATCTTCTATTCATTCATCCATCCCTATCTATCTATCATCTATCTATCATCTCTCCATCTATCTATAAGCTATATGTGCATCAGGTACATATAGGCAATTCACTCTTGAAATGATTGTCTCTTTCCCCCGCACACATGTGTTCCGGGAAATGTTTTCACCCATTCTGGAGAGTATCTGAAACATTCTGAATCAAACCACAGGGAATGTGGCCCACCAAGATGAATGGGAGTGACACCAGCTGTCTTTACAGCCAACGTAGATACAGTCCCCTCTCTGGTAGGGAAGCGTGTGCCCACTTTTAGGACACTCCGGCAGAGGAAACAAACAGGGACTTCACATAGGAGCCCCAAGTGGTAGAGTCTCATCGGGGCTTGAGCTGTGATTTGAGGCCGCTCGCTGTTGACTGAGTTGGTTCCCTCTCTGCCTCCTCCCTCCGCAGACGCTGCCTTGGGGAAAGGAGCAGTGGGATTTATTTATGAGGCAATGGTAAATGATTCTTTCAGGCAATGCTGGCATGGCTCACTATTCAGTAAATAAAATGCAATCTTTCCAGACTGCTGGCGTTGCCTTGCAAGACTAACATCTACCTGGAGGCTAACAGAATTCTATCCAATTTTGACCATGAGAAATTATATTCCAGATTGGATGATTTGAACATAGAATACCGTAATCTTGAAAGAATGGCCTGAGTTACAATAGTTTATGCTATAATTCTATCTCTCATTGTTTGAAAAAAAAATCTCTTTCTCAAAATAAAGATATAGTAGTATCAGATCAAATGTGGCACTGAACAGGCAGAAATATGCTGGTCCAGGAACAGTGACAAATGAGCACAGCAGGTTGTTTAGAATTTAGAAGTACAAAAGAGCTTGCTTACTGCAGAAACTGAGCCAGGTCACTTCCTTTGGATGTCCATGGGTTTTACAGCAGGAGATGACCCTGCAAATGAAAATATGAAAGAAGGGGACTTCAGCCTTCATTTATTTTTTTCTCATTCAAGGGAGAGAACTTCTGCATCAGTGAATTAAATTAGGGTGTTGGAAACCAAAATGTCATTTATCATGTACTTTGAGACCTCTCTCATACCATAAAAGCAAACAGAAAGTTCAGCTCAGCCTATAAAGCTAATTACTGGGAGATCTTTCTGCAAACCACCAGGTTGGCGTTTCTGAATGTGGAAAAATGGGCACCAGGTTGGATTTTAGCTCTGTGGTTGCTGGTATGTTTTCGAGTGTGACCATATATCCCTTGCTGACTTCTCAGGTCATCTTAGTCTGTATGCACATGCAAGTGCATGGACACACACACAGACAGTAATGTGTGTATAAAACGTGTACTTGGATCATTTCTGCTTCTGTCCTGAAATGGACGTTTGTCCTTAAAAACAGTTTCCACATAGTATTTGACTTATATGGAAAGGAATGATCAAAGTTGTGACCATATTTGTGGGAAATACTGTGTGCAATTCATTTGTAACTATATCTGCCCCCTTATTGAGCAGTACCAAAATTAATGACCAGTGGGTAGGGCCCTTTAGAGTTTGCAACGCTGTTTTGCAGTGTTTATGTCTAGAACTATTTTTCAGACATGTGGATCGAATGTGCTTCCTATTTGTCATGGATCAGCCATAAGGCTGTGGGTGACTTTTTCTCTAGCTTTCTGATGTTGCCTGTTCTCATACATAGGGTTGCTAGGTGGATAAGAAGTGACACATGCAAAATATGTGATATTCTACCTGGGGCACAGAGTCTATAATGATGATGGTGATGATGATGATGAGGTTGATGTTGGTGAGGATGGTGATGATGATGATGGTGGTGATGATGATTGTGGTGATGATGGTGATGGTGTTGATGGTGATGATGATGATGGTGATGATGGTGGCAATGATGTGATGGTGAGGATGGTGATGGTGATGATGGTGGTGATAATGGTGATGGTAATGATGGTGGTGATGATGATGGTGATGATGTTGGTGGTGTTGATGGTGATGGTGATGATGGTGATGATGATGATGGTGATGATGATGGTGGCAATGATGGTGATAGTGATGATGATGGTGGCAATGATGATGGTGATGATGATAGTGATGATGATGGTGGCAATGATGATGGTGATGATGGTGATGATGGTGGCGGTGATGGTGATG
>NC_081575.1:120895812-120938443 GCF_022355385.1 Mustela nigripes | reverse complement strand
TGGTGATGATGATGGTGGTGATGATGGTGATGGTGTTGATGGTGATGATGATGATGGTGATGATGGTGGCAATGATGTGATGGTGAGGATGGTGATGGTGATGATGGTGGTGATAATGGTGATGGTAATGATGGTGGTGATGATGATGGTGATGATGTTGGTGGTGTTGATGGTGATGGTGATGATGGTGATGATGATGATGGTGATGATGATGGTGGCGATGATGGTGATAGTGATGATGATGGTGGCAATGATGATGGTGATGATGATAGTGATGATGATGGTGGCAATGATGATGGTGATGATGGTGATGATGGTGGCGGTGATGGTGATGGTGATGATGATGATGATGGTGATGATGTTGATGGTGATGATGATGGTGATGATGATGATGGTGGTAATGATGGTGATGATGCTGATGATGATGGTGATGACAGTGATGAAGCTGGTGATGATAATAATAAAGATGAAGAGGAGAAAGAGGAACATAACCATGTTGAAAGAGTTTGCCCTTTTGGTCTCAATTCTCAGCAGCACTGAGGTGGGTGATTTATTGAGACAGGGGTGTCTTCCCAAGAGAACCCTGGGAAGTGGTAAGGGAAGCCAGGAAGGCAGGGGAAGCAGGTAAGCCAAGCTCGTGTTTCATCTGGAGTTCAGCCTCCTCCTGGTCCTGCAAGGAGCTCTAGGTTTGAAGGAGGGCTGAGTTTTGTGTCCTCTTATTGGATAGTCATTGGTTGGGGGCTCACCCAGCGGAGGGGTGAGCAGCCTCTTGGGTACTTCCAGGCAATGCAGCTCCCATCAGAAGAGGGCAGCATTTCCAAACCAAGGATGTGTTTGCCTCCTAGGGGGACATTTGGCAATATGTGAAGACACTTGTGGTTGTCAGCACTGAGGATGCTAATGGCATTGAGTGAGTAGAACCCAGGGGTCCTGTTAAACATCTTAGAATGCGGGGCACCTGGGTGGCTCAGTGGGTTAGGCCACTGCCTTCGGCTCAGGTCATGATCTCAGGGTCCTGGGATGGAGTTCCACATCGGGCTTTCTGCTCGGCAGGGAGCCTGCTTCTCTCTCTCTCTCTCTCTCTGCCAGCCTCTCTACCTACCTGTGATCTCTCTCTCTGTCAAATAAATAAATAAAATCTTAAAAAAAGAAAAGAAAAGAAACATCTTAGAATGCACAGACCAGCCCCCACAAGCATGGATTATCCAGGCTGAAGTGTCATTAGCCCCAAGGTTGGAAACCCCAGAGGACCTGTTTCTGCAGAGGAAGGAATCTTTGCGGGATTGGCAGCCAGTATTCACAACAGCTGGTTTTGCATACAATGACCCGATGAAGAGAATCTGAAGGGGCAAGCCAAGCATTCACTAGCATCGGTATGTCTGTATTGGCAACGATTTGAGAAGAAGAGCTGTGTTTTATGTTGGTTTCAAACAAACCTCAAGATGGCCATTCTTTCAAAGTCAGGAGCTTATTTTGCTTTTCTCTGTGAATGGTTTCAAAAGATAGATAGCAGGCTGATGTCAACCCAGGGCAGCCAGAAAGGACTTGGTACCAATGGCAATATTAATGTGGGTATTGCTGGGAAACTCAGAAGGAGCTGACAAGCCTTGAGGAGGTGGTGACAAGCCTCTGCTGTGATGAGGTTTCCTTGCAAAGTCTGGATGTTTGATCCCCTAGTGCTTTCATTAACATAATTGAAGGGAGGATTTATTTTGTGCTGGTTAAGTGAACTTAAAGGGACTAATTATATGCTGCCCTCCTTGGAACATTAATTTCGTCTTGGAATTCTTAACGGCACTGAGAGGACGTGCTTCAATGTTATTCACAATAAACGTCTTTGGTCGTCTTGAGGACAGGGACAGTGGCTTCAGTGCACTGGAATGATGAATGAACCCATAGTATATTTCTATGTGTTTAAGCTATGAGACTATTTCCTGTTGGTCTTCATGATTACTAAATCAGAAATAGGAAGACATTAAAAGGAAGGGTATCTCTCGGGGAGATATATTGGAAGCGATTTGCCAGAATGATGTGATGTCTTGGTTTTATGTGACTTGGAAAATACACATTAGAATATAGAATAATATGTTGGTTTTTATTATTAAATGGTGTTCAGGTCAACTGTCTCTGGTATTCTGTGATTTCATTCTTTTCTAACATGTTAATTAAAAATATATATGTAATACAAAAATATATATATATGTTACATTCTTCTATGATTCTTAGAAGGAACTGTTTTTGCAGAAATATATCAATTGTATTAAAGAACCCAAATTAGTGGGGCGCCTGGGTGGCTCAGTGGGTTAAGCCGCTGCCTTCGGCTCGGGTCATGGTCTCAGGGTCCTGGGATCGAGCCCCACATCCGGCTCTCTGCTCAGCAGGGAGCCTGCTTCCCTCTCTCTCTCTGCCTACTTGTGATCTCTCTCTGTCAAATAAATAAAAATCTTAAAAAAAAAAAAAAAAGAACCCAAATTAGAACTATCACTTTTGACTCTTGCTCAAAAGTCAAAAAGAAATAAGTCAGCAGCAGATAAGATGGCCAGCAAGATATGGACTCTTCTCATAAAAGTATTGGTTGCAAACCCAGGAAAAGAAATTACTTCCATTTTTTGAAAGTTATTACAAAATTACCATTTTTTTTTAAATCTTTAAGATTCAGGTGACTTGTATTGCTCGCTAAATGACCCAGCTTTTCTCAGAAATCTAGTTCTAAAATGTTGAATTATGGTATGTCACTCGCTAACACGGCCTACTCTAAAGAAATGCAGAAATGGCAGGGAGGCACCAAAGGTAATATCATGAGCTTTCAGGAAAAATAATAATTCAGAAGAACTGAGGCCAGGAGGGTCCGACCCAGCTGATGCCGACAGATGTGTCCCAGGTACAGGTGAAATTCTGTGAAAAGCAATTAAAAAAATAAGCACGGGGAACGAACTGCTCAGCTATCAAAGAAATCTTTCTGAAAGCAGTAGCAGCTTGATTTTCACAGGTGAATTTTAACTACTTCGTAGCTGAAAATAATCTGTGGTCCTGACACAGATCTTCACGTAATCAACTATCTTGAGGGACGTCACACTTCAGATGTGTTCGTGAAGGTGGTTGGCATCTCAGGGAGCATAGAAGTGGCCATCTGAGCACGGCGGGTCTGGGTCCTGAGTCCCAGATGGCAGGTCAAGAACACTGACTTCTTTCATTCAAGTGGACTTCACCAGGTACTGAGGCAGGAGGGAGGGGGGCGTGAGACGCAAATACCACATAACCAAATAGACTGTCCATCCCATGAACTTTCCTGGTCTTCAAAAATCAATGTGGATTTAACATGGTAGCCACATGTGTATTTTAAGAGCATAAAATCCAAACAAAGGGGGTCAAATGGAAAAGGCTATGGGAAATTCTAGCTGGAAGCACTCCATTCTCTAATCATGTGTGCTTTGTGGGAGCAGGAGGCCACGCTGACATGGTGCTTGGCTTTAAGTGAGACTAGAAGATCAGAAGCCATTTGCTTAGGGGGTTCAAGTAAAGAAAGTAAAATCTGCTCAGAAAGAGCACAAGGTTTGTCCCATAATTCACGATTCCAAATAAAATTTATAGAAGTTACCATGATAAAAGTGGAATAGAGGCCCGTTTTTATGGACTTTAGAGTTAGATGTTTTTTTATGATGATAGGATAGCTTTGTGTTGTCATTTTCAAGGGCCCATAAAACCAGCACCACCTGTCGCAGATAGCTGAGATTTATTTTCCAGGAATTTATGGTTTTCAATCTGATTTTGCCTACTGGATTACTGGGTACCTACCATTGCAATCCACAGGGAAGAAAGCATTTTATTGATAATGACTCAGATCATGGATTTCTTGGTTACTCACTAAAGCAATGATCATGGGAACCAAACCTTTCATATATCCCTCAAAAATCACAGGATTCTGAAAGAAAGGATGATAAAAATGGAAAATCAGGGGGCTCTACTAATTCCTTCCACATTTACTGAGCACTGATTGTATGTCACAAGACTAAGCAGTGGAGATGTGAAGGAAAAATCTAGTCTTGAGCTCAAGTTCTGGGTTCTTTAGAACCACCATTAACCCTTGGGATGCAGACAGGGATCCTAAAAGCCATGCTAATTTGCCTCTTTGTTTTTACTGAAAGTCTGTTATGGAGGCCAGACATTTACATTGATATGCTAATGTGAACATGCTCTTTGGTGGGTGGTTTTCTGTTGGGTGGATCTAGGTTCATGTTCCCTTGGACCCATGTCCTGGTTCTTCATGGTGTGCTACTGGATAATTTATGCACTCATTAATTTGGTGGCTCAGATGCCTGGTGGAGGTAATGGGAGAAGACGGATTGCCAACTCAAGTGGAAAGAAAGAAACAAAAGGCATCATAAACACGAATTTCTTCCACTTGGAGATATGTGGGTCCCTACCTTGGGAGGCATTAATTGAGTGGTTTACTTAGGTGTTTCTAAGTATTCTAAAGCGGAAATCCCTCAAAGCAAATACTATCTATAAGTTGTATCTATGTTAGGGAAGCTCATATTATATATTTATATTTTTGAAATAATCTATTTATTATTCAAATGCTTCAACATCTTGGTGAGGTGCACAGATATTCAAGACAAACCTGGATTCAAATCATGGATTCAGTCCCTACTAGTAGGGAGAGTTGAAGCCACTGACTCTACATCTTTCCCATTGTCCTTATCTCTACATTGTGAATAAAATATTAACTACCTCACTAGGTTCTTATAGGGATTAGAAGAGCAAATATATGGCAGGTCTGTGAAGATGATCTTGCTCCTAGTCAATGCTATAAAAGTGCTATCATTACCATCGTCATTACCTGCAGACTATTATTACTGTTATGATCCTATTCCTAGCAGTAACCTCCTGCCTCCGTTCCAGGTTTATGTTCGTTGAGGCAACACAGAAATATTTATTTTACTAACGTCTCGGTCAGGTATCATGCACCATTTTGGTTATACAAGCAGAAGGTTTGACAGACCTTGCCTTCTTGGCATGGCACCAGTGATATGCTTCTAATGAGTCCACAATGGAAAAAGTGACAGTATGTTGCATCTAAAATTAGGTTACCAAACACTCTCTATAGGTTATTGAATATCTATTGTAGCTTCCATCATGGGCTGGGCACCCAGTACTCTTTCAGCCACTGATGGGCACCATTTTGAATCCTCATGCCCACCAAATTTATCTTCTAGCTCATATATGGCACTGTTAGCTGATTTATCTTTCTGGGCAGTGGGAATGTGCCTGTTAGAAAAATGCATCTGTCCTGTATCTCCAAGCTCAGTCAGGGGCAAGTGCTTAAAATTTGCTATGTAAATAAATTAATGGCCAAGACCATCTCTGCTGGTGGAACGCCCATTAAAAAGTTATGTTCAGAGATGCCTTGTCAAATTTCTGCCAGCCCCCCATCTCAGCCACAGAGTGATAGCTACACTTCAGTGTGTAGACAACTTGTGTCCAGAATGTCAGCTCCATGAGTGCCCATTCTCATAGCGCACCCCCTCGACCCCAATAAGTAGAGTTCAGCCAAACAGCCAAGAGGTCACAACCAATAAGGCCAGCATCAAGTTTTGAACCCTAGACAAACTGGCTGTTAAATCTGTTAAGATTCTTTGGGGATATAGGAAACAAATTGATTTTAAAATATATTCCTATACACACAAATCACCATCTCTATTTAGGATGAAAGAGTAAGACAACTGGACAGAATGGATGGGCTCTTTCTTTTCTTTTAACCCTGGTATCTGCTCTGATCGACATTTTTGAGACCCTGTTAAAGCAGGTTAGGTTGTGCTTTGTGTGATACAACTCAGTGGTGATTTCAACGTACAAGGGTTCAAAGTTCCAAATCTCTTTTCTCAGCAGCAAACAGTAGTGCCTTACGTGACGACAGTGACAAGTAGATTAAATAGCCACTGTTTGTAAAACACTTTGTGATGTTGCCTATTTCTCCGTCCTTTGCTGTGTTTCCAGTGCAGAGCTGAAGAGATGATGAACTTTGGGAACACTGCCTGGAATGTTATTAAATTACCTGTGTCCTGCTCAGTGATTTACAACCGGTGAGATGGCAGACCTTCAAGCGTTTGTGTTCCAGGGATAGTCCCCAAATTCGACCATCATAACTGCTTTCTTTTGATTTAAATGTATCCTCGTGATGAAGGAGATTTCTTAAATCTGTGGCACAAGCTGTAATCACCATTATGGACCATTTTGTTGCTAAGGAAATTAAAGAAAGATCCTACTACATAATAAATGAAGCTGGAAGTTAAAATGATGATATCTGAACTTATTCCATTTGTATTTTAAGAGAGTTATTATAATTTATTTCATATTTATCTAATTTTGTCATAATTCATTCGATTCTTTCATCTCACCTATTTTGTTGGACTTAATTTATCTCATTTATTATTAGAGACATTGGAATCATTAGGAAATAATTCACACCACAGGTAATGATGGGGTGTTAATATGCTCCAATAAATTATCTTTATTTTTTCTGAAGTTAAACTCAAAGATAGATACTATGTGCCAGCATTCAACAAAGTAAGAAAAATACTTTCTTCCAGGCACAAAACACAGCCTTGACTCATTCCTGGGGCTTCTTAATAAGAAATAGCCCAGTGGATTCTGTGCCATTGTTAGAATGCAGTGTTATGATTTTGTTTTTTGTTTTTGTTTTTTTGTTTTCTGGCTTTGGGGATTTTTGTGCATTTTTCGGTCTTTCCCTATTGTACCGTGTGCACAATACATTAACATGGGTTTTAGATCTCATTAACAGATTTTCATAGAAAACTGAAGATTTCTGTTTAATAATATGAATTTGCAGGGATTCAATGAAAAATTGTTTTAAATTCAATTTTTTAAAGTAAAAATTCCATTGATTAACCTGAACTAGAGTTGTTTGTTTCTTTGCTTGTTTCGGTTTTTGGTTTTTGTTTAGAGTTTTTGATAAGAAAATTGGGATACATGTTTCTTTCCCTTGACCTACTCACTTGGAAAGTAATGAGCTGATTCCCAAGTATTTCTAAAGATAATCAATGGGCATATTTTTATCTTCATCATGAACTCATGCATTTAATAAAAATTGGTATATTTTCATCCATCTTACAGAGTCTTGCTTTCTAGTATCCACGCAGTTGATAAAGAGAATTCTTGAAGAGTTGAATTGCAAGCGGAGAATTAAGAAAGATGGGTATAAAGAAACTATCACTATTTTTAGCCCCTTAGGAATTAATGCATTTAAGCAATGATCATCAAGTTCTTCCAACATCCCAAAGGGAGAGACAACCATGCTTTTACAGATCTTGGTGGAAGGACCAAATACTACTTCTGAAACAGTCTTCATAAATTCAAGGTAGACCCTAAAATACAAGTTCAATAAAAGGTCCACACTACTTCTTGGGGAGCTCTGGCACTGGAACCCATTGGATGTCACCCAAAATGAAGTGGCCAACTGCCTTGATCTCCACACCAATCGCTGGTCAAGGTCCACCACTTGGGGGACTTATACCCTTGAGGGTAGGCAATACCATGATGTCTAGGGCAATTCTCATGAAGGGATGAAATTAGGAGCATTGAGCGGTCAACATTTCCAGCAGGGCAGGATGAGCAGGCCACTCTGAAGACGGGTCAGTTAGGATCACTGTAGTCTACCACCAGTCCTTCATAACTCCTACACATCAAATTGTTCCACATCTTCATAAACCTCATGGCCAATCACTCATTGGCAACTGCTCCATGCTGATTTAAGGCTCCTTGGAAGACCACATGTACGGAGCGTAAGAATTCCAAAGGAGTATTGGTGAAAGCAGACAGACGTGAGCTTGGGGAGTGATTTTTCATGTTAACAGGTTTTATGGCATTGTCTAAGCTCCTAATCACCTCTTCGTCATGTATAATATGACTCTGTTTTTTCTTTTTTAGCTTTAATCAGGAAGGATTTCAACTCTGTGTA
Source organism: Mustela nigripes (assembly GCF_022355385.1). NCBI lineage: Eukaryota > Metazoa > Chordata > Mammalia > Carnivora > Mustelidae > Mustela > Mustela nigripes. Next base: position 120,930,465 of record NC_081575.1, on the reverse strand, counting down.
TGTTTTCCCCTCCCTTAGCCCTACCGGTATTAATGACCAGGAAGGCAACCTTGATTCCAAAAACACCAAAGAAAGAGAGGCTATCATAGTCATTGTATATTACTTTTTTTTTTTTTTTTTTTTTTTAAGTAGGTTCCATGCTGGGCTTGAACTGAGGACCCTGAGATCAAGACCTGAGCTGAGACCAAGAGTCAGATGCTTAACCTAAAGAGACACCCAGGCACCCAGTATATTAAATTTTGATACACAACCTTTGCTTTCTAGACTCTTGATCCTATAGCTATGATGTAAATTACTCTCTTAGAAAGGGTGGCAATGTGCATTTCTAAATATGCATTTTTAATGTGACTTCACCATTTGTCTCATTGTCTAAAAAAGCACACACATTGTCAAAAAAAAATCCGCCTGGCTCCAAAAATCCCAAAGGAAAAAAATTACCTTTTTCTGTTATGTAGAGATTACTCTCAATATTTTGTTTTATATTCCTCCAGTCACTGTTTATGGGAAGAAATACATATTATATGATATTTTATTACCATAATATTCATATGTTCTATACCTTCTTTGAAATATGCCTTTTTTCAACTGGTAAATAATAAATAATACATTTTGCTATGAAATATTTTTTCTGTATTATGACAGTAATTGATGAAATATATGGATATCTTACAAATAATTTATTCAGCCCTTTAGTGCTAGACATTTAGAAAGTTGAAGTATTCTTTTAATAAGCTATCTGGTAGTAAATAACCTCATTGAAAACCTTAAACACAACTCCCCTCCCATTATTTCCTAAAGAAAATGCCTAAAATGGAATATATTTTTATATACTATTTATTGTTATTTATACTGTAATGATTTTATTTTTGTTATTTTTTTTAAAGATTTATTTATTTATTTGTGAATGAGCGAACCAGAGGAAGGGCAGAGGGAGAGGCAGAGAGAGACTCTCAAGCAGACTCCATGTTGAACAGAGAGCCCAACATAGAACTCGATCCCACAACCCTGAGAATATGACCTGAGCTGAAACCAAGAGGTGGGAGCTTAACCAACTGAGCCACCCTGGTGCCCTGTTTTCATTTTATTTTATTTTTTTTAAAGATTTTTACTTGACAGACAGAGATCACAAGTAGGCAGAGAGGCAGGCAGAGAGAGAGGGAGAAGCAGGTTCCCTGGCGAGCAGAGATCCGGATATGGGGCTGATTCCAGGACCCTGGGATCATGACCTGAGCTGAAGGCAGAGGCTTTAACCCACTGAGCCACCTAGGTGCCCCCATTTTTATTTTTCAATGAAAATTGTGTTGCTATCTCTACCAGAAGGGCAGGGGAGGTGCAATGCCTCTGGCCTAGAAGTCTTTCTTTCTTTTTTTTCTTTTTTTTTTAACATTTTATTTATTTATTTGACAGAAATCACAAGTAGGCAGAGAGGCAGGCAGAGAGAGAGAGAGAGAGAAGCATACCCAGGCACCCCGTGGTCTGTAAGTGTTAAAAAATATGGTTCAGGCTTTAAAAATTGTGATTTGTTAACAAAATGCACCAGATTCTGATTATTTGGATGAGAGCAATATATACTATTTTCTCCTCTTTTACTATTTCATGGAAGGTTGGACAAAATATATGTGTATTTAATGTGTTCACACCTTAATTTTCATGTGAACATTTAAAAGCTTAAAGACCACTTACTGTGTATGAGTTTGTGTGTAATAGAATATTAACAACTCATGCACGTAAGGCCTGTGCTTGGAGCTTCCAGTCTGAGTTTGAAGCGCTAATAAGACAAAATTACTCCATCATACCCACTACCAGGCTATTGCATGGAGCACTGGGTCTGGTGCATAAACAATGAATTTTGGATCACTGAAAAGAAATAAAATGGAAAAAAAATAAAATGATAAAATAATAAATAATAAAATAATTAAAAAAAAAATAAAGACACAATGACTCAAATCCAGGAAAGAAATGAAGAAATGTAAACTGTTAATTAAATTCAGAAACAGAGCTAACACGAACACCAATGGGAAATGGAAAATAAACACACGGAACCTAAATACATGTATTATGTATGTGTTTAGATAGGGAGTAAAAAACATCCAAATGAAGTAGAGAATTACGAATTGAGCCTTAACATTGCATCAAGGGATTTTGCCCTCTTTTAATAAGTTTGGTGGTGGTTTCTGAGAAGGTCAATAAGCATCCAATTACAATAATTGGGTTGGATGTTTCCTTCACAAAAATACAGTCCCATAATTACATCAAATTAAGATAGAAAATCAACTTATCGTCAGATGTCATTTAAGAGCCTTTTCAAGACAGAATTTGGTGGCTAGGATCATTGAATTATCCTCTAGCTCCCTTCCAAACACTGAATGTCATAATCCTCATTAAACAGACGCTGTGCATGGGAAGGTCTGTTATGTTATCCCTTTAAGGAGACCTGATCCAGAATAAAAGTTCCATAAATTTTCTGGGCAATCTGGATCGTAACAAACATTCCGTGGACTAGGGACCCATTCAAGCTGGCTCTATGCATTTCATTGAAATGGAAGCTAAGAAGTTTCCTGAAGATTATGTTGCTTGTTTCCCCCTTTTTCCTGCCCTAAAGCAAATCTGGTTTTAAGCTTCAGGGTTGCCCTTTTTGTTTTACTTCTTTAGCACATGGTGAGCAGGAAGAAAAGGCAACTCAAAGCACTGCATATATGCCTTTCGAACCTCCTACCACATATTTCTGGTGAAATATATGACTGAAGGTGATGTTGATGAACCACTTTTCTTGGGTTTAACATTTAATAAGTTTAAAGATTCATCCCAGAAGGGATGCCGCCATGTCGATATTTCTTGACCAATGGTGCACCTTTTCAATATGTATTTAATTTCTACTTTGATTTAGTACATGTTGACTACTAAGTTTGCGTTTATATCAGGAAGTTATACTTGAACTAAAAATATGAACTTTTGCTGTTTTTTTCCCCTTTGGGGATATCAAATATATGTGTGTGATAACCTAGGTGTTTCTCTTCAAGAATGTGTGTTCTCAAAGTTTTTTCATTGAGGTATAATTTAACATATAATATTATGTTTGTTTCAGGCTACCACAGAGTGATTTGATATTTATGTACATTGTGGAGTACTGTGCACTGTAATTCTAGTGACCTACAAAAATAATAAAATATTTAAATAAAAATTTTTAAAAATAAAAATTAAATTAAAAAAAATAAGAATTTAAATATAATCTGGTGAATGCCCCATACTGTACATTACATCCCCACGACTTGCACTTACTTTAGAACTAGAAGTTTGGACTTTCTACTTCCCTCCGCCATTTTGTCCCCTGTCTCTGCCCCCTTGCCTTCTGGGGACCGTCTCTCTGTTCTGTCTCTATGTGAGTCTGGATTTAGTTTGCTTTTAGAGTCACTTATAAGTGACATCACATGCTACTTGTTCTCTCTGACTCATTTCACTGAGCATAATACCCTCTAGGTCCATCCATGTTCACACAAATGGGAAGACTGTATTTTTTTAAATGGCTGAGTAGTAATCCATTGTGTGTGTGTGGGTGGGTGTGGGTGTGGGTGTGTGTATATCTTCTTTATCCATTCACCTATCCACAGACACTTGGGTTGTTTCCATATTTGATTATTATAAATAAAGCTGTAATAAGCACAAGGTAAAGATGTCTATTCAAATTAGTGTTTTTATTTGTCTTTTTAATAGATGGCCAGTACTGATCATACAGTACTTGTATTTCTAAATTTTTGAGGAACCTCCACACTGTTTTCCACAGTGGCCCCACCAGCTTGCATGCCTACCAACAGTGCATCAGTGCATGAAGGTTCCCCTTTCTCCACATCCAGCCATTCTGACTGGTGCAAGGTGGTATCTCATCATGTCTTTTTTTTTTTTTTTTTTTTAAGATTTTATGTATTTGTAGAAAAGAGAAACCACATGAGTTGGGGGATGCAGGAAAGGGGGAAGCAGGCTTCCTGCTGAGCGAGGAGCCCATTCTGAGGATGGATCCCAGGACCCCAGGATCATGACCCAAGCCAGAGGCAGATACCTAACCTACTGAGCCACCCAGGTGTCCCCTCAGTGGGGTTTTGAGGCCATTTCCCTGATGATGAGTGATGATGAGTATCTATTCGTGTGTCTGTTGGCCATCTGGATATCTTCTTTGGAGAATTCTCTACTAAAATCTTCTGTCCCCTTTTTAATTGGATTTTTTTTTTTTCATTACTGTTCTCATTTTTTTAAAGAGTTTATTTATTTGACAGAGAGAGAGAGACAGCAATAGAAAGAATACAAGCAGGGGGAGTGGTAGAGGGAGAACAGGCCTCCCGCTGAGCAGGGAGCTCAATGTGGGGCTCAATCCCAGGACCTTGGGATCATGACCTAAGCTGAAGGCAGAGGGTTTAAGCCACTGAGCCATGCAGGTGCCCCAGTGTTCTTATTTTTTATATCTTATTTTTTTTTCTCCCATTTCCCTATGGGACTATGATTACAGGTATGTTACAGAAAACTGGTATTGTTCCACCCATAATGGTACTATAAAGGCACTTAGTGATTGGAATGGGGGGGAAAAATATATATATATATATATATATACATATATATATATATGAGATATCTCTAACTATATAGCAATGACATATCTATATATATCAAAGATATTTACAGCAAAAAAATATGTGTGTGTGTTCAATATAGTACTCATGACATTATAATGTGTTTGTTAGGAAAATATAAATATATAAGCATAATCCATTTTTATTCTAAGTTGGTGTATATTCTTTTTCCTATTGAATCTACTCTATGTTCTCTTGATATTAATTTTATAAGAACAGCAGTCTTTTAATCATTAAGAGTTGAGCACACCTACACAAATTATATTCTCAAATTGGTGCCTGAATTCACAGTAAACTTTCTGAAACTCCTCAATGAGTTTAGGGATCGCCATCTTCTCAAGAGTAATGTGTAGGTCCACCAGTCTGAGACAGAAAGATGGTATAGACAGAAAGTATTTCCTGTCAATTCCTTGGGATGGGCCATCCTAGGCCATCCTCTGGTGGTGTGGAAATGACAGAGAAAGCTACCTGTGACAGAGCAGGGGGATAAGCATCCTTTCTACAGGGTATTCTTACTCAGAACACTCATTTCAGGAGAATCTGTGAGAGACAATGGTGGGGATAGATCCTGGGGTCAAGTAAGATGCACAGACTTGCAATATAGACTAGGATATTAAACTCTATGAAACATCTTTCAGAGAGAGTCCTGCTGTCATTTTTCCCCCCTGCATTTACTTACACGCTTTATAAAGTGTCAAATTTTCTCCTCCCTACCACATATGGACATATCTCTTTAAGAGATACAGATAAAAAATGAAAAAAAAAAATACTGAATTGGGAGTAAAAATAAAATACAATCATTGTCTGCAGCTTTCTTATGCTTATATTAAGTGGGTTGAATAAAATATTCTGTTTCCTTTTACATCTGAAGATTGATTTATATCTCATGGCAATAATTAACTGATATGACTTATTTTTCCCTAAATCACAGCATAGGCCCTTTCCCTACTTTATTCCTGCTAGGCAGATGCATGTTTGATAACAGAATATATTATCTAAAAATATAAAAATACTTTCTTTCTTTCACATGACCATAACTGCCTCCAGTGTAGTAAGAAAACAAGGGAATGTATTGTCTGGAATATTTTTAGTTGAATTTGGAATCTATGCTTTGCTTATTTTCCAAATTAATGCTACTTTTACCCGTTGCAATTTATACAACATGAACACACTTGTACATAGGGATCTTGAAAACAGGCAAGACTGAAACATAGCCTCCTGGAAGTTACCAAAAGAACATTGCCTTCGGTCTCAATTTTTATTATTATTTTTTTCCTTCTGGAAAGAGAAATCTGCTGAGGGATGGGACAGTCTAATTAACTCTCGGGTTTGTAGGAGACACATGTGAAAAATAAAAAAAAGGTGAAAGGTGGCACTTTTCTGTCTTCATTTATAACATGTCTTGTCATCCACACGCAAGGTTAGTTATTTCTAAATATCTCACCTCGAAAATATAAGTGGGCTGTCACAAAACTATGCAATGATCCTCAATTTTGAAGTCATTTTCAAGTGAAAGTGGTTCAAGTTGGAGACATTTGTTACAAAAATCCATAAAACCACTGGTTTTACCAAGCCCTTTATTCTACTGCCTGAGACACTGAATTAGCTTTGTGACAGTAATAACTGAGTAATATCTAACCAGGCTCCAAAGCAACTCAACAATTCCAGTATTTCTTGAAGGTTTGGGCAAATGCTTAAGGGCATATATGAAGGACAACTGTCCATTGTTGGAAAGCATTCCTATCACAAATCTCTATGCATGTGTTGTATCATCTCATTTAGAAAAACTGACTAACTAAAAAAAGAAAAAAGAAAAAGAAAACCTGACTAACTAATGTCAAGGTGTTAAAAAGGAGTGGCAATGAAATCAGGATCTTGAAGGGATATCTGCACTTCTGTATTCATGGCAGCATTACTCGCAATATCCAAGGTATGGAGGCAGCCTAAGTGTCCACTGATAGATGAATAGATCAAGAAAATATGAGAGATAGAGAGATAGATAATAAATAGATGGATGGATGGATAGATAGATAGATAGATAGATAGAGATAGATAGATACATGGATAGAGAGATAGATATGATGGTTGGATGGATGGATAGAAGATGGAAGGATAGATAGATATAATAGATAGATATGATGGTTGAATGGAAAGATGGATGGATGGATGGTTGGATGGATGGATGGATGGATGGTTGGATGGATGATTGGATAGATGGATCGATGGATGGATGGTTGGATGGATGGTTGGATGGTTGGATGGATGGTTGGATGGATGGATGGTTGGATGGATGGTTGGATGGATGGATGGTTGGATGGATGGTGGGATGGATGGATAGATTGTTGTATAGATGGATGGATGGATGGTTGGATGAATGGTTGGACAGATGGATGGATGGATGGATGGAGAGATGATAGATGGATAGATATGATGGACAGTTAGATAAATAAAACAGATAATTAGATAGATAGATGATAGATAAATAGATATGATGGTTGGATGGATAGATAGGTGGAGGGATAGAGGGATAGATAGATGATAGATGATGATAGACAGAAAGAATGGTTGAATGGAAGGATAGATTGATGAATGGATAGATGATAGATAGATGGATAGATAGATAAATAGATATGCTGGAAGGATAGATGATAGATATAATGAATGGATGAATGATGGATAGATAGATATGATGGATGGATGGATGGATGGATGGATGGATGGATGGATGGGTAAACAGATGTGATGGTTGAATGGAAGGATAGATGGATGGTTGGAGAGATGATGGATAGATAGATAATGATGGACGGATGATAGACAGATGGATAATAGACACACAATGCAATATTATTGGGTTTTTAACAAGAAAGAAATTCTATCATTTGTGACAACATGGATGGACCTTGTGGACTTATGCTAAGTGAGATAAGCCAGATACAGAAAGGTAAATACTGCATGATCCCACTTATATGTGGAATCTAAAAAAGTTGAACTCATGGGGTGGCTGGGTGGTACAGTCACTCAAGCACCTGACTCTTGGTTTTGGCTCAGGTCATGATTTCAGGGTCCTGAGATCAAGCCCCGTGTCAGGCTCCACACTCTGTGCAGAGTCTGCTTAAGATTCTTCCTCTCAGAGTGCCTGGGTGGCTCAGTCATCAAGCATCTGCCTTTGGCTCAGGTCATGATTCCAGGGTCCTAGGATCGAGCCCTGCACTGGGCTCTCTGCTCAGCAGGAAACCTGCTTCTCCCTTTCTCACTCCCTCTGCTTGTGCTCTCTCTCTCTGTCAAATCAACAAACAAAGTCTTAAAGTCTCCTTCCTCTCCTTCTCCATTTCCTCTCTCGTGCTCTCACTCTCTGAAATGAATAAAGTCATTAAAAAATAAATTAAAAAATTTAAAAAAGTTGAACTCATAGAAGCAGCAAATAGAATGGTAGTAGACAGGAGCTGGGAGAAATGGTGAGATGTTGGTCATGGGTCAAGGTCAAGGGATGTCGGTCAAGGGATACAAAGTTTCACTTTTGCAAGGCAGATATGTCTGGTGATATAACGTAGAGTGTGGTGACCACACTTAATAATACTGCACTGCACACTTGAAAGTTGTTAAGAGAGATTTGAAATGTTCTCACCACACGCACACACCCACACAAACGGTAACTATGTGAGGTGATGGACAGCTAATTAGCTGGATTGTGATGATCATTTCAAAATATGTACAAATATCAAAACACCATGTTGCACACTTTAAATATGTATAATTGTTGTCAATTATACCTCATAAAGCTGAAAAAAGGGACTTGTATATTGCACCAGGGTATACTAGGAGGATATGTGTGTCCCTTATTTATACCCTGAGATCACAAGAGATTTATAACCCACTGTCTGAAATATCAGTGAGGAAAAATCCCAGCAAGCAGAACAAATGGAATTTTGTAGAATTATCGGGAGTTTCTGATATGATCATGTGGCCACTGGAAAGACATCAGTTCCACATTTTTGGATCTTTCATTCACTTGCTAAGTGACTTCCATAAACACATTGTCTAAGTGTCACAGTGTCATTATTAAAATTTGCCAACTCCTCCAACAAATTGTGAATTCTACTCTAAGGTAGGTGAATCCTAGAGAGTCAAGTCCTCTCGATTTATTTTCTCATGGACATTTAATATGAAGAATATGGAGTCCCAAGGTCTTATGTGTTGAAGCCAAACTCAACATCACAATGCTTGTTTCCACCTGAAACCTGTGGGCTTTTCAAAACTTCCATCTACCTCTGACTTTCCATATTTGGTGCAAATCCAAGATATATATATATATATATATATATATATATATATATATATCCCCTTTTCTTTTCTTTTCTTAGTATCATTTTTATTATGTTATGTTAGCATACGTCATTAATTTTTCATGTTGTATTCCATGATTCATTGTTTACGTATAACACCCAGTGTTCCATGCAATCCATGCCTCAATCTCGGACATTTCTGTATCCCATACTTGACTCAGCATACTCTACTCAGTGAGTTTATCCTAATCATATATGATAGCCCCTAAAAACAGCAATTGCTCAGAGCTTCAGTTAATGTTTAACCCTTGTTTATCAGTGAATAGTTTATTGTCCAAATTACACAAGAAAGTTCTTGTGGAAGATTCAATAATCAGACCCAAGTTTTGACTTCCCTGCTATGAATTGTACATCCACAAGCTTGTCATGTGCTTGGGAGCTTGGGTGTGAGAATATGACTTTTTTTGGTCAATAGAAATGAGTTAATACTATGTGAAGAAAAGGAAAAAAAAAATGCCTGCACTGGTACAGTTATCTGTAAGCTCCAGTGATGTGTCTCTGTCCCTTCTGTTTGGGCTCTTGAAGGACTATCCATGAGATATAAGTGAACTACACCCTTGACCCAGCCTCAGGCAGGAGCTGAGAGGCTCAGACTAGTCCACGTTGGCCATCCTTTTCAGAATTCAGAATTGAGGTCACGTTGGAGAACTATTATGGCCTAAGTGGCTTAAGAGATCGGTCGTAATTTCTTTCTGAGGTAATTGACACACATTTTCAAGGAGTGGCTTTATCTCTTGGTGCTTTGTATAGAATATCAACCTGCACCTTTGCCCTAATAAGTAGGTACTTCAAAGCAGAAAAACACATCAGTGACCAGGGTCTATGATTGTGTTTCCAGGAAATCTTGAGAGCTGAATTAATGTATGTGTAACCTGTCTGGACTCATCTTAGGTCTTCAGCACGAGTCAACCACTTTAGCTATGGCCTTTAGAAAGATCAGGTCTTAGGAAAGAGAGGAGGTTATGTATTCTTTGTAAGACATAGGCAGTAAATTGGTATAATGAGCTCACCTAAGTGAAATATTATCATGATTTCAGAACTATGGCCACTGCTACATGTCATACCAATGTCCCCTTTCCCACTGAAATGTGGCAGCTTTTGCTTTTAGGCTCTTAAAGAAATCATCAGTATAAAATTTAGTCTTAACATTAACTGAGAAAGCAAGTGGTAAATGACAGAACCCATTCCCCAATTTTTTCTTGGACCTAATCCTCTTTTCCAAGCACGTGTTGATTAAGACAAAGGCAAGCTTCTCCCTAATCCTCCCCCCCTTTTCCAGCCCATCCTCCATTTGCCGGAAGCTTCTTGTCAATGAATCAATCCTCTGACCTACATTAGATGGAAAGAGCTATCAATATTAGAAATTAAAATTGTATTCTTCCAACCAAATAAAAAGAGTAGCTGATTCAACTCATTGTATGTTTAAATTAACCAAATCATGTATTTTTGAATACCGTGCACTTATTTTTTTTTTTATTTTTCTGAGAGGACAAGAGAAGGGGCATTGAAAAACCTGTAACAGAATGATTTACCTAATTGCATTCCAAGGAACTTTGAATAATTATATCACAACTCCAAGAAATATTCTCCTCAAATAGAAAGAAGGCACCCATCCCAGGAAATGGTGTTTAATCTTGACTCAACCATCAGCTTGAGTATGGAATGCTTCTTCTATCAGCTTTAAATAAGACCCAAATTGGCACTGAAATCCAACTGATTTCTCTTGTCCCCCAGCACTACCCAGAGTCCATTGAAAACTGGACTTCACTGTCAAGTGGATACTCACTAACAACTGAAGAAGCTAGGGCATATGGTAGATCATGCTTGAAAGCCAAGGATCAGTTTGAGAGACTACCTTCAGCCCTACAGTAAATTTTAAATAAGCCGTATCAAGAAATCTTGTGAGGCTACATTATCATACTTCTGTTTAATATGCTATGGTTCCACTATAATGCAACAATTATGCCCTAAGTAAATAGTCCTCAACCTGTATGGTCAACGAGAAAGGGAATGCTTTTAATAACAGAAAGTATAATTAACTCATCAGTTCTTGGATAAAATTTAAAATGGAGATTGATGCTTTTTAATAGGAAGCCATGCTATGATTCACAGTTTGGGTTGACCAACGGAGGCAATACTGTGCTTTTTGGTTATTTATGAAGACAATGTTCATAGCAACAATGACCACAGTTACCAAACTGTGGAAATAACCAAGATGCCTTTCAACGGACGAATGGATAAGGAAGATGGGGTCCATATACACTATGGAGTATGATGCCTCCATCAGAAAGGATGAATACCCAACATTTGTAGCAACATGGACGGGACTGGGGGAGATTATGCTGAGTGAAATCAGTCAAGCAGAGAGAGTCAATGATCATATGGTTTCACTTATTTGTGGAGCATAACAAATAGCATGGAGGACATGGGGAGATGGAGAGGAGAAGGGAGTTGGGGGAAATTGGAAGGGGAGGTGAATCATGAGAGACTGTGGACTCTGAAAAACAATCTGAGGGTTTTCGAGGGGCAGGAGGTAGGAGGTTGGGTGAGCCTGGTGGTGGGTATTATGAAGGGCATGTATTGCGTGGAGCACTGGGTGTGGTACATAAACAATAACTTCTGGAACACTGAAAAGAAGTAAAAATTTAAAAAAAGACAGTATCAGAATTGAGTGATAAGGCCTATTTTCTCTGTTGCCTCTTTCCAATGAGAGGGGCCAGCTATAATCTCTTCCACTCAGAGCTCCAAGCTAGCTGTCCTAACCAAGATTTTGTATTCAGTGAATAGGCTTCTCTTCTGGAAATTGTACTTAAGGGAAACATCTTATTGGTACTCTGCTATCTTAGAGGAAGTTCAATGTAGAGCAGGTTGAGAAACGTGGACATCTTGGCAATTTGAGTCCCAAGTTGATAAGTAATCCTCTGGACAATAATCAGAATGTGTTCAAATTTAGCAGCTTCTTTGTTGGTTTTGTTTATTTATTTGAGAGAGAGAGAGAGAGCATGAGCAGGGGTGGGGAGGGGCAGAGAGAGAGGGAGAAGCAGACTCCATGTTGAGCAAGGAGACTGATGCGGGACTCGGTCCCAGGACCCTGAGATCATGACCTGAGCTGAAGGCAGAGGCTTAACCCACTGAGCCACCCAGGAACCCTTAATTTAGTGGCTTTCAAAGAACCAAGGCAGTAAAGCTATGAAACATCCATGGGTCAGTCTATCCTTGAGCGTTTCTAATAGTACAGAGATGTCAGGTGTGACTCCATATTTATTTTCCCCAGCATCCCAATCAGAGGACTGAAATTAGAGTCAGCAGTGACTAATAACATCCAGTATCAAGTATGAAGTTCTATGGTCCTGTGATTTACACATCACTTAAGAATTTACATCAGCAACGTCCAATCGATGGAGATGTTCTTACAGAAAGGATTGTTGGACATGGCTGGTATTAACAGTTAAGTGACATGTAAGAACTGTGGTAAGTATGTATGATGTCCTTGAGTTTTAATTTATATTTAATTTAAGCATATTTCACTTCCAAAGTGAATACCACATACTGAATATATTGGAAAATACAGATTTATGCTTTTTAGTGTTTTCCTAAAAACTGTCGACTTCATTTTTTTCTAAGTGGAAATTTGATGTTAGAAATGTATTCTGATATATTTGGAAGAATAGATATAATTTTACATAAAAGTGAGGAATAAGTTCAATGCACTGCATACCCCTTGTTCTAGAGATTTTTTTTCCCCAGAAAAATCTTCACTATTAAGTTTATGGGATCCATATCAAGCCAATATTATCCACCTGAATGATTCCATTTTAAACCATATATTAACTACAAGGACATAATCACTGATTATAGGATTGTCCTTCAGGTGGAAACTTGCACACCATAAAATCATATTTGGGGACTAGTGGGGATATACATTTCATGCTGGGGAGAGGTTAGAATAAACAGGGCAATTTGGGAAGAACCAGAGCATGAAAATGAGTCAGGAAGGTATGACTCAGTCAAGAATACTGGCTAGTGTAAAGAGGTTGGAGGATTGATTATAATATTGATGATGGATTTTCAGCTTCTGTATATCGAAGCTCCGATATAAATTATTTCTCTTGAATCTGCACTGTACCCTGTCACCTCAGACAAGTTGTCCCATGTGAAACCATCCTAGATCAGGGATCCTTCAATCAGTGGCCAGCCAGCTTCCAGGAAGACAGCCAAAAGGCTGACAAGGACTGCTCAGACCACTTTGGCCACCCAGCCCAGACCAACAGAATCAGGCAGCTACACTCTCCCTCACTCAAAGAATGGCAAGCTAGGGGCACCTGGGTGGCTCAGTGGGTTAAGCTTCTGCCTTTGGCTTGGGTCATGATCTCAGGGTCCTGGGATCGAGCCCCACATTGGGCTCTCTTGCTGAGCGGGGAGCCTGCTTCCTCCCTCACTCTCTGCCTGCCTCTCTGCTTACTTGTGATCTCTATCCCTCTGTGTCAAATAAATAACATCATTTTGAAAAAAAAAAAAAAAAAAAAGGCAAGCTAAATGATCATGATTGCTGTTGTCCCAGCAGAGGTGCAGAAGAAACGGCACAGATGGGTATTTGGTGAGGCAAGTCTGGTCAAAATGGGATGGCATTAGGCAATGTTTGTGATAAAACAGAAGTACAAAGAGGACCCAGAATTCAGTTAGAAATGTCAGGAAAGAGGCAACTGCATGGTAAGGAAGTCAGTTCACCCTCTGGTCCTGGAGAAGAGGTCATTTGCAGTGTTTTAGTGTCTGAGTCAGGAGGGTTTGCTTTCTACCTGCTCCTAAATGCAGAGGGACATAGAAACTCTAATTCCCAAAAGACTCTTCTTGAACAGAATATCCCTAATACATTTTATCTCCATTCTACATGTGCATTCTCCAATTTAGAAAGCGTAATATGCCACATGCCACCTTTGTAAAAATATAATTATTTGAACTTTTTAATATTTGAGGTTATAAGGAACTGAATGCTTTCCTAAGATAGGCATGTTGAATAAAACCCATTAGAATAACTTTACGGAGACTTGGATAAACGGGGATTACAAAATAGTCTGTGAAATTGAAGAGTCTATTGTGGGAAACTAAGTAGTCATTTTCGTCCATGTGGCTAGGTCATAAAATACTGAGTGCAAATAAAAAGGTTCCCATTATTGTTCTCAATGGTTGGACCTTGTATAATGTCATAAACACAAAAGACTTCACCAGATTCACAGGTATGGATTTTTATGTAACTATGTAAGCATGCATGTATGTGTATACAATGTATCATATGTATGAACTATATGTATCATATATATGTATGTATCTATATGTATACATATGTGATACTATATGTATCATATATAAAAGTATATATAGATGTATATGCTTATATATACCTATACATGATATATATTATATATATATCCTGTATACTGTATACACATACTTATATATAAATATTTACTTATACCAAAAATGTGCCTAAAAAGAAATATAAAATATGAGGTAAATATAAGCATATTTATATACAAGTAAGTATAGAAATATAAATTTATATACAAATAAATATATATAAAATATGTAAATATAATATATATTTATATACATATCTATTTATGCATACTTATAATATATAGCATATAAATATATATATAAATCCTTATATACAAAGTATATAATGTACTTATGTATAAAACTTGTATATACTTATATACTTATATAGTTATATAAATATATATAAACACACACACCCACACACACACTCAGCTGGCTCCTGGCTGTTCTTCTCCTTGAGGAGTCAGTGGAGGAGTAAGAGAAGGGAGAAAGCGAGGAGATAAGGAAGAAGATTTTTCTCAAAAGCCTAACTGGCAACTGATTTTCCGTAACTGCACAGGCTGGTGAGACAGATGAGAGCTGGTGCACATCCCTACTGCATTTGCAGGCCTTATGCAAGCATCATGGAGCCACACTCTGAAGGCAGCAGCATGGGACAAGAGCTAAGAGAGATGCTCCAAAGCATCCCTGGCCTTCCTAGATTGTAATGCAACCGTGTTCTAATCTGGGGCAGAGCATCAGTGCAGAGAGAGGCGCCTCCCTAAAACAAATATCATAACAAGAGTAGAGAGTAAGGGAGAAATCCTTAATAAACCTAAAAGCTAGATGCTGGGCAGTTAACAAACAAGACCACCATGGGATGGAGTCATGCTAATATTCAACATTAAATTATGTTAAAAACATTCCCTAGGGGCGCCTGGGTGGCTCAGTGGGTTAAAGCCTCTGCCTTCGGTTCAGGTCATGATCCCAGGGTTCTGGGATCGAGACCCTCATTGGGCTCTCTGCTGAGTGGGGAGCCTGTTTCTTCCTCTCTCTCTCCCTCTGACTGCCTCTCTACCTACTTGTGATCTCTGTCTGTCAAATAAATAAATAAAACCTTTAAAAAAAATCCCTAAAGCATACTCTCCAAACGTTTGAAGGTGTTAGCAAGTTAAATCCAACCCAAGCTGTAACAGACACACAAAGCTGAACTAGAGGTCCCATTGACACAGCCCCACACTCTTGGGGCTTAAGAGAGAAAAACACATGTTTCTACCCTGGGGTTAAAGAGTATTTGGTTCACAATCTACCACGCTTTTATGTAAAACATCCGGTGTGCAAATAAAGCATCATGAGCTATCCGAAAAACTAAGAATTTTGTATGTGTAACACCTGCTTAATAGAGAAAAAAGTTAATGAAAGGAAACTCTGGTGTGGTCCCCATACTGGAATTACCAGACAAAGTCTTTAAAATAACTAAGATGGATGGATGGATAGATAGATAGATAGATGATAGATATTATAGATAGATATTATAGGTAGATCAATGATAGATAATAGTTAAATGATAGATGATAGGTATTATAGGTAGATCAATGATAGATAAATGACAGATGATAGATATGATAGGTAGATAGATGATAGATAGATACAGGTAATAGGGTTAATGTCTAAAATGAACAAAAGGATAAAAAGTGGCTATTTTGGTAAACAGATGGAAACTATAAAAAGTTACCAAAAAGTCATACTGGAAAGTAAAAACTGCCGTCTGAGAAATGATGTATTTACTGGATTACTCAGCAGGAGATTGAAACAGAGGAAGAAGAAGCCTACGATCCCTTGACACAGGTCCGTAGAAACGTATCCAAACAGCTGATGGGCATTACCAAGAGCTAAACACATGTACAATTAGAGTTTCAAAAGGGATACAAGATAGAAAATGGCAGAATAAATGCTTGAAAACACAACAGCCCCCCGAATTCTAGAGTTGGTAAAATGCATCACCCACGTAAGGGGAAAGTCTAACAACGCCCGAGCAGGTACTACAAAGAAAACTGCATCTGACCACATCAGACTCAAACTGTTGAAAACCGAAGTTCTCCATAAGCCTTAGAACAGTCAGACATAAAAGACACGTTATATGCGAAACTTTAAAGCCGTCGGAGATGAAAGACCCCTTTTATTCAGGAAAACAACAAGAGGGAGAAAGCCCGACAGTTTCCTATAGGAAGGGGAGCCCAAAAGATAATGAACTGAAAACTAAATGGTCAAAAGAATTGTTCTCTAGAAAACTTGCAATGTAAGAAATGTTAAAGATGAGAGATTTAAAATGTAGGAAATAATGTAATTCTAAAGGGAGACAGTTAAACAAACCCACCCATATTTATTTGGTAACAGATGGGGGAACTACTCAGTGAAGACAGGGAAGGTTTGAACAAATTTACCTCAAGGAAATTTATTTAATGGTAAATCCCAACTTCCGAAAATACGTTCATTTTCAAGTGCTCGTAGAACGTTCAGTTAGATCATGTGCTGGCGTCAAAATAAAGCTCAAAAATCACTGAAGAAATAGAATCGTACTCAGTGTATTTACCAACTGAAAGGACCATAAATTGTCCATTAATAGCAATTAAATAGGCAGAAAATCTCCAAGGCAATTTAACAAAGCAAGAGGGGTGTGTTTGTATGTGTGTGTGTGTGTGTGTGTGTGTGTGTATTCATGTACATGTATGTCACTGTGTGTGTGTCTTGTAAGAGAGAGACAGGCAGAAACAGAGAGAAACAGAGAAAAGCTTTATAATTGAACACTGAGAAAACATTTGTAAAAACCCAGGTCAAAGAAAAAAAAAAAAAACACACCCACGCACAAGAGAAAATAGAAAATATTGACCTGCCTACTGATGAAAAGACCAACATATCAAAATATCAAGTACGTGCGATGCAGTTAAACCGTGTTTATATTTAAGGACGAATATAAAATCAATAATCTAAGATTCCACATTAACAAGCTGGAAAAAGAATAGTGGAATGAAGCTGAAGTAAACTGAGGAGATTAATAAAATTAATGCAAAAATTAAAATTTTAGAAAACATGTGAAATAGAGATACCAAGATAGTTGGGTTTAGGGGGAGTGGGAATTTTAATAAATTTCCAAACATTTACAAAGGATGATAAGGAAAAAACACAAAACAGAAATTACTAATATCAGGAGTGCTAACAGCAGATGTTAAAATGATGATAAGGTCACACCATGTCATGAGTAACTTTAGGATAATAAATGTGAAAACTTACATAAAAGATACATTTCTTCAAAAAACACAATTTATGAAGTGGATATGTATCAGTGGCTATATCACTGCCACAATTCATTTGATATAAGATCATTAAAAATACCATTAAAAAAAACCTCTCCAGGTCCAGATCGATTTAATGGTAAATTCTCTAGAACATTTAAGAAATATATGATCCCGATACTGCAGAACCACTTTTAAAAAACCAAAAATACTTTCCACCTTGTTCAAAAAATTCAGCATTAACCTGAAAGCAAAACCTGATAAACACATCACTAGATCAGAATATTATACAACAACAACTTCATGAATATAGATCTAAGAATGCTTAACAAAATATTAAGCAATTGAACCCAGAACCATATATACAAAAGGGGTTACATCATGACTTTGAGAAAAAAGAACAAATGGAGAATTTACACTCTGTGATATCAGGATGTACTATAATACGATCATCAGTATAATGTTATTGTGTCATTAGGGTTGATAAGTAGACCACGGGAAGAAACAGGATGCCTAGAAATATTCCCATGCATATATAAAAATGTTTTCAGTAAATGCTGTTGGAATAGCTGGAAAACTAAAAAACACAAGGACCTACAATTCTGAATGATAACATCTAACAATGAATTCTATATGGAAATTCAAATCAAAACCACATTGAGGTACCACCTTACACCAGTTAGAATGGCCAAAATTAGCAAGACAGGAAACAACATGTGTTGGAGGGGATGTGGAGAAAGGGGAACCCTCTTCCACTGTTGGTGGGAATGCAAGTTGGTGCAGCCAATTTAAAGAACAATGTGGAAATTTCTTAAGAAATTAAAAATAGAGCTTCCCTATGACCCTGCAATTGCATTACTGGGTATTTACCCCAAAGATACAGATGTCGTGAAAAGAGGGGCCATCTGTACCCCAATGTTCATAGCAGCAATGGCCACGGTCACCAAACTGTGGAAAGAACCAAGATGCCCTTCAACGGACGAATGGATCAGGAAGATGGGGTCCATATACACTATGGAGTATGATGCCTCCATCAGAAAGGATGAATACCCAACTTTTGTAGCAACATGGACGGGACTGGGGGAGATTATACGGAGTGAAGTAAGTCAAGCAGAGAGAGTCTATTATCATATGGTTTCACTTATTTGTGGAGCATAACAAATAGCATGGAGGACATGGGGAGATGGAGAGGAGAAGGGAGTTGGGGGAAATTGGAAGGGGAGGTGAGCCATGAGAGACTATGGACTCTGAGAAACAAACTGAGGGTTTTGGAGGGGTGGGGGTGGGAGGTTGGGAGAACCAGGTAGTGGGTATTATGGAGGGCATGGATTGCATGGAGCACTGGGTGTGGTGCAAAAACAATGAATTCTAAAACACTAAAAAGAAATTTTTAAAAAAGGTTAAAATCTCTATGTGGGATATGTATATGAATTTGAAAGAAAGGCTGAGGAAGAAAATACAAGAGAATTTCATTTTGACCATGGGGTAGCAGGGTTTCATTGAAAGGATACAAAAACAATCAAATATGAAAGATCAAATAGAAAAAAAAATTTAGTCAACAAAAAAATGATAATTTCTGGATATCAAAGATACCATAGGGGGCACCTGGCTGCCTCAATAATTAAGCATCTAGGGACGCCTGGGTGGCTCAGTTGGTTGGACGACTGCCTTCGGCTCAGGTCATGATCCCGGAGTCCCGGGATCGAGTCCCGCATCGGGCTCCCAGCCCTATGGGGAGTCTGCTTCTCCCTCTGACCTTCTCCTCGCTCATGCTCTCTCTCTCTCACTGTCTCTCTCTCAAATGAATAAATAAAATCTTTAAAAATAAATAAATAAATAAGCAGCTAGATTTGGCTCAGGTCATGATCCCAGGATCCTGGAATCAAGCCCCACATCGGGCTCCCTTCTCAGTGGGAAGTTTGCTTCTCCCTCTCCCCCTCCCCCTGCTGGCGTTCCCTCTCGCCCTCGGTCTTTGTCAAATAAATAAAATCTTTAAAAAAGAAAAAAGATACCATGGATAAAATAGTTGGGCTAACAAAAGACTGAGAAAACCTCCATACATGTATATTTTGTTATGTATAAATTTCTCTCTCTATAGTCACATATATCAAGACTCATATTTAAGATATATAAACAATGCCTGCACATGAACAATGAAGGATAAATGATGCAATAAAATGGGCTAAAAATGGATAATTCACAACTGAATGCATAATAATTGCCAATAAGCATGTGAAAATTTGCTCAACCTGAGAACTAGGGGTACTTGGCTGGCCCAGTCAGTTAAGCATCAGACTCTTGGTTTTGGCTCAGGTCATGATCTCAGGGTCCAGTCCATAATGAGCTCCCTGCTCCACGTGGCGTGCACTTGTCTCTCTCCCTGTCACACTCATCCATTCTCAAAGAAATAAATAAAATCTCAGAAAAAAAGAGGGGTTCCTGGGTGGCTCAGTGGGTTAAAGCCTCTGCCTTCAGCTCAGGTCATGGTTTTGGGATCCTGGGATCGAGCCCCACATCAGGCTCTCTGCTCAGCAGGGAGCCTGCTTCCCCATCTCTCTCTGCCTGCCTCTCTGCCTACTTGTGATTTCTGTCTGTCAAATAAATAAATAAAATCTTAAAAAAAAAAAAAGAACCAGTCATACATTGAGTATCAAGTGTGATGCATCTGCACTTTTAGAATGAGAATTAGCCCACAAATATGAAAAAAAATATATATTTATAAAACCCTACCAGTGTCTTTGGGGAGGTTTCCATTCTTTGTTGGGTTACAATTTTCTCCATACCATTTATAAAACATATTCTTTTATCTATTGGCATGCTCTGCTGTGTTCAAGGAGTAGGGAACCAAAAAAAGAGAGCGAAAAAAAAAAAAAAAAGAAAGAAAGAAAAAGAAAAAGAGAGAGAGAGAGAAGAATGACCAGGGTTCGCAATTCAGCTAGTAGCCAAAAGATGGGTTGCATTTTGTCGTCATTGGTGGGAGTAAGCTCTGTTCCAGATGCAAATTCTACTAAATTATATCCCATTTCCATTCACACAATGTCAGTTTTGCATACTTCATTGTATTCTCATTGGAGGCGACAACAAACCACAGCCTTTAAATCTTTCTTGCTCAGTCTGGGATGACAAGGAGGGTGTCCCTCTTCGTTTCTGAGTAAGCAGGGTGTGTAGATGCTGGGGAGAATGTATCCCCTGACCTCCTTTTGAGTGTGGGCTGCAGCTGATAAAAATAACAGACTTGTTTACCGGGGGGAGGCAGACGAGAATGGCACTGCAGTCCTCGTTGCAAATGTCAGAGAAAAATCTATGAACATCTATGGAGACAAGAGACAGCAGCCATGCAAAGATCATTGACTTAAAAGGCTTTGTCAAAATCGTCGTCACACATTACTTGGCTCAGAATGCGTCACAAAGCATTTCGGTCTCATTTGGAAGCATCGAGGTTTTCAGATTAACATGCACTGAGATTTTCAGTGAGGGGAGGCTACACCTTCAAGATTTTTTGTGAAATGAGTGGGTTTATTTGCAATGATGTGAATGGAACTAGAGGGTATTATGCTGAGCGAAAGAAGTCCATCAGAAAAAGACAAATATTATATGATCTCTCCGATATGAGGAATTTGAGAGGCAGAGTAGGGGGTTTAGGGGGAGGGAAGGAAAAAAATGAAACAAGATGGGATCGGGAGGGAGACAAACCAAAGAGACTCTTAATTTCACAAAACAAACGGAGGGTTGCTGGAGGGGTTGGCGTAGGAAGAAGGTGGTTGGGTTATGGACACTGGGGAGGGTATGTGCTATGGTGAGTGCTGTGAAGTGTGTAAACCTGGTGATTCACAGACCTGTACCCTTGAGGCTAATAACACATTATATGTTAATAATTTTTTTTAATTAAAAAAAAATGAGTAAGCTTAACAATGAACCCTAAATGATTGAACCCACAACATCACAGAATCCCCAAATATAAAATGCACCCAAGAGATCTACAAGGTTACCTTATTTCTAAAGAGTTGGAAGCTTCACATTTCCCTCCCCCAGATAATTTAAATTATGTAAGATATCTACCAAGTAGAAAAATATTGTTTCTAGATTATTGTGATTTTGTAGGTAACATAATCAAATGTGATAATCAATGGTCCATAAGGCAATTTTGGTATTTTTTCCTTTAATTATGCCATAGATTTCTAGATGTATAGTTACTTGTGTCCATTGGAAGAATTAGTTACCTATTACCGCCAGAATGTGGAACGCTCACAATGAATTTAAAGAGAAAATGTAAAAAAAAAAAAAAAAATGTTTTGTAGCATCATGATGGAAAAAAGCAACCAAATTATAAAAATTACCAGTCTGTTATTTACGTTTGTTGAGTGAACAGATGAAGGAAATAAAGAAACTTTGTACCATGTTTTGATTATTTCCATTCACTGAAATCTACTCTTTTAGAAAGAGTTTCTGGGGAAAATAGTGAAATTCAAAATGTTTATTTCATCTCTCTGAAGTAACATGTCATTTATCAGGAATCATTCACAAATGAGCTCCTCTGCTCAAGTAGGTTTGCCAAAATCTAACCATTTTGGAGGAACACACTTCTTAAAAAAAAAAAAAAATCAGGTTAAAATTCAATATCTTCTTTATAATTCAATGTCTTCTCTAAATTCAATGACAACGGTGTCAAATCAATGTCTTCTTTAAGTAAACAGTGTCATTTAAATGAGAGTTTCCCAGATTGTGAGGTGAAGAACACTAGTCCCATGAGGTATGATTGGACAGATGAAATTCATTGCCTTAATGCCTATTAAAACCCTGAGGACTGGTGATTCCGTAGATGTATTTCAGCAGATGTTCATATATCATCTTTAAAAATGATGTTGATGGACTCCCGATGAATGGACAAAGAAGATGTGGTATATATACACAATGGAATACTATGCAGCCATCAAAAGAAATGAAATCTTCCCATTTGCGGCGATGTGGATGGAGCTAGAGGGCATTATGCTAAGTGAAATAAGTCAATCAGAGAAAGACAATTATCATATGATCTCCCTGATATGAGGAAGTGGAGATGCAACGTGCGGGGTTTGGGGGTAGGAAAAGAAT
Organism: Mustela nigripes; assembly: GCF_022355385.1. Lineage (NCBI taxonomy): Eukaryota > Metazoa > Chordata > Mammalia > Carnivora > Mustelidae > Mustela > Mustela nigripes. Next base: position 120,907,803 of record NC_081575.1, on the reverse strand, counting down.
AAATGAAACAAGATGGGATCGGGAGGGAGACAAATCATAAGTGACTCTTAATCGAAGAAAATAAACTGAGGGGGTGCCTGGGTGTCTCAGTGGGTTAAAGCCTCTGCTTTCGGCTCAGGTCATGATCACAGGGTCCTGGGATCGAGCCCCACATCAGGCTCTCTGCTCAGCGGGGAGCCTGCTTCCTCCTCTCTCTCTGCCTGCCTCTCTGCCTACTTGTGATCTCTCTCTGTCAAATAAATAAATAAAATATTAAAAAAAAAAGAAATTAAACGGGGGGTGGGGGGGGGGAGGGGTTGGGGAGAAGGGGGTGGGGTTATGGACATTGGGGAGGGTATGTGCTTTGGTGAGTGCTGTGAAGTGTGTAAACCTGGCGATTCACAGACCTGTACCTCTGGGGATAAAAATACATTATATGTTTATTTAAAAAACATAAATTAATTAAAAATAATAAAAATAAATAAAATAAAATACTCTTCAAAAATATGATATTGAAATGGTATTTCAATATGGCACAATAGAAGCACAATAGAGAAAATGTATCTTAAGTACGCAGCTTCTTGGATTTGGAAAATAGATGTGTCCATGTGACCATCACCCAGAACAAGACAGAAAACATTTCCATCACCCATCAGGAAGGAAGTTTCTTCATGCCCATTTCCAGAGAATTACTTATGTCCAGATCATGATGGGTTGGTCCTGCCTGATCTTAGACTTTCCATCACTGGCCTCACATAGCATGTACGTACTCTCCTGACTTGGGGTTCTTTCACTGAACAAAACGTTTCTGAGCTTCATCTGTGCTCTTGTCAAATCAGCCATATTTTTGGGGGGTGTTCAATGGCTTTCTCTTGCACGAACATTGTTTTATTTCTTCTCTTACTGAGGGGCATTTAGATCTTTTTCCCAGTTCAATTTCAGGTTTTTCTCAAAGATACTTGAGAACAGGATACTTGAGGATACGTTGACTCAAGGATACAATCGTGGAGCTCCGTGATTGTGGGATGTGCTATCCAACTTAAGAGAAATAAAGTTACTAAGTTTGAACCGCCATGTTAAGCCATCTAATAGAAACTGGATTCTCTCATTTTGGTTTTTAAGATCATAAGAAGTTATGATACGGAACAGCTCAAGGAAACAGACCTAAAATGGTCCAAAGTGAATTCTTCTCTGTATTACCTAAAATTTACACTTGATTGGTTGAATATTTTTTTTATTTCTTTTCAGCGTAACAGAATTCATTGTTTATGCACCACAGCCAATACTCCATGCAATCCATGCCCTCTCCAGTACCCACCACCTGGTTCCCCCACCCATAAAAACCCTCAGATTGTTTCTCAAAGTCCACAGTCTTTCATGGTTCATCTCCCCCACCAATTTCCTCAACTCCCTTCTCCTCTCCATCTCCCCTTGTCCACCATATTGTTTGTTATGCTCCACAAATAAGTGAAACCATATGATAATTGACTCTCTCTGCTTGACTTAATTTTTTTAAATATTTTATTTATTTGAGAGAGAGAAAGGGAGAAAAAGTGCACACGGCGGGGAGGGGCAAAGGGAGCAGAGCAGAGCAGGGAGCTCGACCTTGGGGCTCTATTGCAGGACCATGAGATCATGACCTGAGCCAAAGTGAGATGCTTAACCGACTGAGCTGCCCAGGTACCCCTACTGGTCGAATATTCTTGGAATTTGGTAGAAAATCTAAAATCTAACACCAGCAACAGCAAAAGACAACTTCCTATTCTGGTACTGATGAGGAACTGACTGAAAAATCCATCGCTGTTAGATCTTACCTCAGATTTCTACCTAAGAAACATCCACCTTGCGGAAGTTGTGTCTGAACATTTACTGTTGCATATATTTTTCTTATAACATCTACAGGAACACTAAGGCCATGAAGAAATCTCACTCCTGAAAATCACTCTCTTTTATGCATGCACATTTCAGGAAATTCTGGTAACAGATCATTTTTATTGTGAATCGTTGCTGGTAGTTATCTCTTTAAGTTCTACTCTGTCCCAAATTAAGAGAGGTGGCTTGTTTTTCCAAGGATAATTTACTTTCTGTGGGAGACACTCTGAACCATTGATCCATATATGGGCTGAAAATCTCCGCAACGGTGTTATGTGCAAAGACACATTTAAACATTTGTCTGGTCAAGGTCAGGTGCTCTGATCAGACACTGACAGGTGTTTATAACTCAAGATATGTTAATAATTGCTATTTAAATAATCGTTTAGCCATGCTGATCATTTTGAAGGATGTCAGAAAAGGAGCATTTCTTATAATTTATGAACCAATCTGTGAGTTCTTAAAAGGCAGTGATTCCTGTTTTCCGATAAAAGCACAGATTTCCGTCAAAGTAGAGATTTCACCCTCTGGTAAATTCTTCCACGTTTCAGACTGTTCCTAAAGTAAGAAAATTGAGGGGGAAAAGAAAGAGAGGGAAACAAACCGGAAGAGAGTCTTGACTATAGATGGGCTTGTTGCGGGATAGGAGTTGAGGATACTTGTGATAAGCACTGGATGTTGTATGTAAGTGAAATATGGTTAAATTCTACTCTTTTTATTTTTTATGTTTTTTTTAAAGATTTTATTTATTTATTTGACAAAGATTATAAGTAGGCAGAGAGGCAGGCAGAGAGGGGGAAGCAGACTTCCCGCTGAGCAGAGAGCCCGACGCGGGGCTCCATCCCAGGACCCTGAGATTATGACCTGAGCCGAAGGCAGCGGCTTAACCCACTGAGCCACCCAGGCACCCCCTAAATTCTACTCTTGAAACCAATATTATGCTATATGTTAGCTAATAGGATTTAAATAAAAATGGAGGGAAAAAACTAAGAAAATGTAAAGAAAAGGTAAGCTTTTTCAAGTTTTTTGAATCCATGCAATTGCAGAGCAGGGGTCAGACTTTCTAACCACAAAGAGGATACAGGGGCAAAGTGCATCCATAATGTGATTTTATGTTAGGACAGAAAAGTCGTATTCGCAGAAATCTTTTTAGGAAGTTACAGAATCGTTTTATTAATATTATAATTTTGTACTTGGAAAGGGGTATTAAAATACTTTTCGATTTAATTGTGTTTCTAAGAGCTGGTTTACTCTGTCAGTCCCCTGATTTAGAATGAAGGTAGTTAAATTTCAATCTGGTCTTTGCAAAAATAACCAGTGAGAACACTTGGGATTATAAATCTTATTTTAAGAACCGCACCAATTGAAGCTGAAATTAAATATGCAAATGCTAATGAGTTATTTCACAAAATCAAACTCACATAAATAATTTCATATTAACATATGTACAAGCAATTTGCTCTTCTTGACCCTGATAAATTTATCAACTCTTGTAAATGTTTAATTACTTATTGGACACACACACACACACACACACACTTTTTAATCATGGCAATATAAGGAATCTTTGAATTAGTTCCATCTGGAGTAAAAGAAAATAACCATAATTTTAATATTAAAGTTGCATGTATTTACTTCCTGGCAAGATGAATAAATCTGAAAACCAGTAAAACCTTGGATTTTTTTTTTCTTTTTTTTTGGTCACACAGCCCGATGGGAAGGAAGAAGGGGTTGATTTCACTAGAACAAAAGTTACTTATTTAGATGCTCCTGAAGCATTTCAACTGCGTAAAAACCACCAGCAGCATTCACTTATAAAAAGCCAAATCTCCTTTGTCACCCAAAGCAAGGAAACAAGAACAAGGCATCTCATTTTGGAATAAGAACCTCAGGATGTGGTCACACTTATGACTCTAATGTTGTCTCGTTCCCTTCTTGAACAACTAGTTTATGTCTCAGCCATAATGGACGGGGGCAGCCAACTTCATTCTTGGAAAGAACGTCATACTCATGGCTCCCCTCTCCTCAATTCAGTCTTTAAAATTCACCATAGGTTCACTGTCTCCAGAAACCATGCCCTGATTGTCTCTACCATCTCACTCCAAGTCTTGTTAGACGACACTTCTTTGTAGTCCCATGACACCCACGGATAGCTAAACTACAGAACTTTTTATCTTCTTCAACTCTTTGTTGGTTCTTTACTTTTACAATTGTAACATTTAATCAACAACACTTGAAGATTCTTGAAGGCACGTGACCCCTCTCACACTTAGTTCCAACACAGTGTCTGGCCACTTATTAAATGTTGTCAGCCAAGAGTTTCAAAAAAAAAAAAAAGAATGAACAATAATTTCACTGTACCTTGTCTTTATAATTGAAGGTTCTTGAAACTATTATTTAATATCTTTGGAATTGATTTTGTTTTTGGAAGAGATGTTCCTGTTAATCAAATCTGTATTTGTTTACTGAGTTGGGATTTTACAGCATTAATAATTCTTGAAATAAAATGATCTTTCGCTAAATTGTTTTGTTAGGTTGATAATTTGAGTTGCAACAAAATCTGAATTAGAGATCAGATAGTTTCTTAAAAAGCATATTAGCTCTCTGAATTGCATTAAAGAAAGGCATATTTGTGGCCAAACGTTTTTTTAATTCTTTTTCCTCCTTTCTTTGCTCCTTCCCTGTCAGTCTCTTTCATGGTTACTTATTTTCTAGTGAAAGTTTCCTATTGTCTCAATTTCCATTTCATAGATTTGCATTCTATTTCACATTCTTGACATTTGCATTTTCAATTATTGTGTCAATGCTTTCATTTATCTCTCTGCATTGTATCTCCCTCTGATTCCGTCCATCTCACAGACTGTACTCCTTCTAAGAGACACTCCCATGCCTCAGAACATCCATTAGTTCTCTTATGAAACTCCTTCCAGTCAAGGCTTCTTCTAATCTGGGCTCCACAAACTCCACAAACAAAGTTGTCTCAACGCAGAGAGGTTGAGAGCTCCAGGAATTCAACAAAACGTGCAAAGGCTCACCCTACTTCCTTCTTTCCATCTTGCCATCTTGCTCCTCAAGCTACCTTCTTTCTTTCCCCAAGAGGACAGCTTCAGTCCTATCTAGGACACCACACCTCCCAGAGCAAGATAATGAATACTCAGTACAGACAGGAATATCCAGTGGTAGAAGACAATGTCTCTCCTCATCTCCTTTCCAGAACACCCCCTCCCCCAACCAATAACATTATCTAAACTTTCCATGGGTTTGAACTGGGGACTTTCTTCCTCCTAATCAAATCGCAAGAAACAGACTTGTGAGAATGACTCACATGAAGAAAAATTATCCTGGGATCCAGGGACAAGGTCAAGATTTTGTGAGACATCTTAGGTTTGCATTCATATCTGAGAAATACCAGAATTATAAAAAATATCTTTTATTTGACTTTGGTTCTATAGTCAATTCTTTTCTTTGTCCCTTGTGGCTTAACTGGGTGGATTACATCTGTGGGATCCTACGAGAGCTGGAAGACAGGTTGGTAATTCCAGTGGGAATCTCTGATGGGAAAAAGAGGGTTCCTGATTCCAGATCGGTGCAGTGAACCTAGCATGGGTTTTCATTCAGGCACTGATAACTTGCCTTTGTCTTCTTTTCTGTGGGCCGAGGAGTGGGTACAGCCCCACTACTCCTAGCCTTAGGGTCCCACACTAATACTTGGGGATTTGCTACATAAATCCTCCTGGGTGCACCTTGGTACGAACGTCCTCCACAGAGAAAGGGCCATTTGCTACTTGGTAGAGCACTAATGCTACAGTACATTTTCTGCCTTTGTTTATAAATTCTTGACCTTAGCTTTTGTGTCTTCCCTACTGGACTATAAATTGGAAATTCTCCATCTGAAGCCCATGAGTGTGCACAGTTATGTGGGTGTGCACATTTTGGCATTTTTCTAAAAGGTCACCTGCTTTTAGTTAAGGAATAATCACAGAGATATACTTATGTCAATTAAGCTCTTAGCCACAATATAGAGTTTGCATATCTTTTCTTAAAATTTAATATCATTAAGATAAGTATTTTGAAGTCATGTACATGTGTTGGATAGGTTTCTTGGCAACTGGATTGGAATCAGCTTTACTTAGAAATATTTATTTAGAAATAGTCTTCCCTGTTACCTTTAAACAGAAATATATTCCCTTCTTCACTCTTACCTTTAAATATAAATAAATTCCCTGTTTCTCTATTCCTGAATATAATTTAAAGTAATTACTCAATTACTTACTATTTAAAAGAGCTTTCCAAGCTGCTTAGGCCATGACCCATAATTTATATCAGACATTTGTAAGGTATTAAGAGAAGAAACATTGCTATATATTTGTATGAAATATGTTTAAGTGATTTAAGAGATTCCAATCAATAGAATTAGCATTCCATATAAAATACTCATTAGAACACAAAGTTTAGAACAAATGTTACTCTAAATAAATAAAGGGCAGTAATTATGCTACGATACATTTCTACTCGAATAAATCAAGCTGTGATGCTAGACAATTAAAAATGCAGACAACCTTATTTGGTGAGTAAATGAAGATTAAATGCAGTGATCACTATAATAGAGATAAAATGTATTTGCTGCAGAGTTAAAAGCCATACGAAAAAAATCTAAACATGTTGTCAAGGGACATTATATAAAATGCAGTCGAAGCAGCTGACTTGCGGGCATGGGGTTGTATAAAACTGATGGGTTCATATAACCAAGACATCAGCTTTGGGAGGAGAAAGATTGGGGAATATTTCCAGGATATAAACACAAGCTAAGGAAGGGAGTGATGAATGATTTGGGAGGCTTTGGGAGGAAATCACTCTTTAACGGCAAAAGCATCTGAAAAGTAATCTCAAGGTTACTTCATGCTCTTTTCTTGATGATTCCAAGATTTTTAGATACTAGCTTAATGATGACACTTGACTTGGTCGGACTCAGCTGTGTTTCTAGTTATCAACCGACTTAGTACCAAAATGGCTGGAATTTACGTCAATGAGACAAGTCGGTATTAGTGACGGGAACATTACAGTGGACCCTGCACAGCTCATGTGTTAAGGATGCCAAACCCCTGTAAAGTTGAAAATCCATGTATAACTTTGGTTCTCCCAAACCTTAACTACTAACAGTGTGATATCAGTCAGAATCCTTACAGATCACGTGAATTGTCAACTAACAAATATTTTGTATGTTCTATGCCTTGTATACTGCATTCTCATCATAAAGGACTCTAGAGACAAGAAAGTGGTATTTTAAAATCACAGGGAGGAGATAATACAGTTACAGTATGGAATGCATATTCACTGAAGAAAAAAAATCCACTTCTAAGTGGACCCGACGTTGTCCAAGGGTCAGCTGTAATTTCAACATTGCGTTAATTAGACAAAAGTGGGATGTGTGTTAAGTTTGACTCTTCCTCTCCTCAGGGTTCCTTCTGAAATCCCAGGCTCAAAACAAATCACTCTGTGTGATCAATTAATGTATTAATTCCAGGGGATTTGGGTGGATATTTTTCAAGCCTTTGTCCTTCAAACCAGGATTTTGTTGTGCTGGAAATTACCACTACAAGTTTGGACTTTACACTGGAAATGCCTTTGATCTAAAGAGCCATTGACAATCTTTTTTTTTTTTTTCTTTTTAAGTGGTTTTATAGTAAAGATTGCTGTTACATGAAAACTACTGAACTTTGCCATCATGGTGAGAAGGTAGTCATAGATAATGTGCGAATGAATGCATAGAGTTGTTTTCCCAGAAAACTTTCTTTATCAAAACAGGTGGTGGGTTGCATTGGGCCCAAGAAGAGTCTTAGATGGCAGAAGATAAAGAAGATGAAAAAATAAATTATAACACCAAGAGCATTTTGTTTTTAAAAGGACTACAAGTGGAATGGAGAATGCTTTGCTGATTAAAGGCAGTTGGACCTGGACCCTACTGACCAGCAAAGGAGTAGAACACATTTCCAAAGGGGGTTTTCATACCCTGGGCACTGTGCAAGTCATCTACGTTGACTGTCCTTAATTTCTGAAAAAGTCTTTTCAATCCCCCACAAAATTGCATTCTGAAATCATCAGGTGTGAAAACTTGATTAGGAGTCTATTTGAAAGAGTGACCTGCATTAAGTTTTCACAATATATTGTAAAGCCTGGATTGCCTTCTCAGCATATGAGCAGCTGCTGAAGGCAGAGAGGAAGTATAAAGCAATGCATTGTCAAAGACTGGGTACCCCCACTGGTCCCGCAACTGCAATCTGAGTTGGCCGAAAAGCCATCACCAAGTTCCAATAACACAACAGGAGGAAACATTACATTATCTTTTTAAGGAAGGATGATCTGTCTTTGGTAAAATTGTATTGCTTGAAAGGTGGTAATCTGTGAGCTTAAATGTGGAAGAAAACTAAAAGAAGCCTTTATCAGTATCAATGCTATCTTTAATACACCCCAGTTGGGAACCTATATTTCTGTTTTGTTCAAATATCTACCACAGGAAAATGTACTCTTTTTCTTTTTCTTTTTTTTTTTTAAGATTTTTATTTATTTATTTGACAGAGATCACAAGTAGGCAGAGAGGCAGGCAGAGAAAGAGGAGGAAGCAGACTCCCTACGGAACAGAGAGCCCGATGCAGGACTCGATCCCAGGACCCTGAGATCATGACCTGAGCCAAAGGCAGAGGCTCAACCCACTAAGCCACCCAGGTGCTCCAAAAATCTATTCTTTTTAATACAAAGATATTATCAATATTTTGTGGTAGCAGATACTAGGGTAGAGATACAAAGCCCGTTTGGATGACTTTTAGTTTTAAACATACTGTGCACCATAACCCATTGTGTGTGTGTGTGTGTGTGTGTGTGTATGTGTAGCTCAACACCCCACTTTCGGTAACTCTTGAAATAAGTGATGTAGGCTGCTGGGTTTCCACTCCCAAATGCAGACATCTAGAGTTAGCTAGGAGTGCTGGGAATCACGTCCCTAGGTTGGCCATTAACTCCTTTGACAGTTCATCTTCCCTGATTAAAACTAAGAAGACCTTGATTTTCCAATTCAGACATCCTGTGAGGTCCGGCTGAGTCTGGGGATTCGCCCTTTTTCCCCCCATCAGTCTATGAAGTCAGTACTTTCCCTTCTGGCTCCCTTGGGGACTTATCCTTGACTTCAGACAGGAGTGCCCCATCATGGCTTACTTCTATGTTCCTCTACTTCTTAGGGGTAAGTCAAAGTCTATGCTCTCAACCTAATGAATAAATTCAAGTTGACAATGAAGTAGGAATCTCCGCACAGGGTGATGTTGGAGGTTTTTCCAACATCAAATAGCTTCCTGTCACTTTACCAAGCTGGCTGTTCATTTTCTTGGGTTAAAAACCCAAAGAACCACAATGCCAAACATTACCGGGGCACCGGTTGGTTTTTCTCCAGGTCTGTCTCTGGAAGTTGAGAGCTGACGTGATTGACTGCTGTCTGCATGGTTGCTGTTTTGAAAGGGAAAGCATGGACTTGGCTCTTTTATGCAAGGGACTCTTAGGCCTCGTTGGTTTGGGGAAGCTGTGTCCAAATGGCTGTGTCAAATTTTACTCTCACTGCTCTTTCACTGGTAAGACACATGGGGAATGGACAGGGAGGTAGATAGAACAGAGCCACCCATCAAAGATATCCACGCCCTGGTCTTCTGACCCTGAGAATAGGTTTTGGTCACCAACCAAATGGCATTGACTTCCCTGATAGAATTAAAGTTGTTAGCAGATGTAAAGATAAGGAGATTATCTTGGATTATCCCACAACCGCCTTCTTAAACATGGAGGAGGGGTGATAAGAGTGTCACATAGACAGCAGTGTGAGGAAGACATGACTGGCAATTTTTGACAATGAAGATGGAAGGAGCCATGAGGCCAGGAACGCAAGACGCTTCTAGAAGCTAGAAAGGGCAGGGAAACAAGACTCCCCAGTCGAGTTTCTGAGAAGAACGACCAGCAGCATGATGTTGGCCCAACCAGATATCCAGCTATAATTATAGGATTGCACGTGTGGTGTTTAAGACACTAAGTTCAGGGTAATTTGTTTCAGTGACTATAAGAGATGAACCCAATCATCACTGAACCTCACCCAAAACCTCAGCTACCCCCCACCCCAGAGACAAATATCCGTGATTGGGTAGAGGATGATAATGGAATCAGATGGGATGAGTGTCAAGGATGAAAGAGGAAGTTGAAGTTTATTTCACCCACCAGAGAATTTTCTCATGTTTCTTTCTTTCTTTCCCCCTCCCGCCCCCTCCCCTGCCTTGGACTCATCCATTCACCTTTGGGATTTCCATCTAGTCACAATATTTAATTAAGGAACTTTCCCCCCTTCTCATCAAGGGTTGAGTGAATGACCCCGTTACGTCAAGCGATCAATGCCGCCCATCTTACACTTATTAAGTGGGGGGATCGATTAGTGGCAAGCAGAGTTAAGCCCACCAGCCGGAGACAAGCAAACTCAGAGACAACTGTGAATGTCAGCTCTGGCCGTTCTGGGCTCTGCCTAAATGTCACCCAGAGGAGAGAAATCCGCATGGTCTGTGGGAGAAAGCCTGTTGTTTGGGCAAAGCCACAGGAGAGAGATTTCCAACTTTCACTGAGGTTAATGAGTTCCGGTTTTTGTATAGACTTCAGGTAAAGGCACAGCATTCACATGGAAATGTATTTTAGGCAGTAAAATGCACAGACCTGAAATTCGAGAGAATGCTGAGCATTTCAGAAAGAATCTCAGGTTCCCGCTGTTTTGCAAAGTGAGGACAACTGTGTTGAGTCAGGCTGGAGACATTCCTGGTGATATAATTTCATCAGAGGCAGTGAGTGCCTGCGAGAGAAGTCAGAAGCTAAGCAAAATCAAAAAATGCTCCAGACTTAGTGCCTTTTCTTGAATGATAAACTATTAAAATTTTAGAGAACCCGTATTTCTACTTTCCATGGGAGAATTATGGGTGAAACACATAGTTTAAAGCCCAGAATTCAGATGTGTTTTTCAGATGCTCCTCATTTCCTTGCTTTCTGCTTGTCTGCTTGTAGTAGACAAGCAGTCTTGGCCAAGGTTTGCGTGTTTGTTCAGATCCTCTGTGATGCGGGCAGGACAGGATTAGGTGACCAAAGGTTTATTAGGGGATGTTTGTGAGAGACTATGGGGAAAGAGCCTGCAGAGACTGGGAGAGCTGTCAGACCTCCATGGATATCTAACCTGTGGTGCATCGGGGTGGGGTGGAAGGAAGGTGGTGAGGAAGCATCCGGGCTTGCAGCATAGTTCAAAGAGATCCACAAGACTGTAGGAGGATTTGCAAATCAAAGTCACAAATGAGCTGCTAAAGGCATCCTGTGAGACCAAGGAACAAGCCTGTGTTTGTCTTCCTGCTGCTTTCAGGCACTGGTGGGGAGCAGCCCCAAGTTGCTTAAATTTGGTTCAGATGCAGGGGTGGATTGCAGAGCTCAGCAGCTGGGTTCCTCAATCAGCTATGCATTCAAAGATCCGCTCAACCCATCTTTATGGCTGCCCATGCTGATGACTGCTTGCTTTTGGCTTCTCCTCGTTTGTCAGATTGGAGGCAATTCCTTTTTATACTCTGGAAGCATGAGTGTTCATGTGGCTTTGGACTGCAGTCCGGAGAGTATGTTTGGGGGCGTCGGATTACAAACACCGATGAGAGTTCTTGGTTGACTGTCACTAAACCATCTCTTGATGTAGAAAGACCAGCAGTTGGTTGAAGAAGTCCTCCAAGATCACGTGGGTATTCTAGCTAACAAAAGGATACGTAAAGGTAGGGGATACTTAGGTTGCCCCTTAGATTACTTGAATCTCCTACACCAGGGCACGAGTCTTCTTGAATTAGGCCCTGGGTCTCCTACCCATGGAATCATGTGCTGGGCATGTTTGAATTCAAAATTATCCCTGAGGAAGGTTTTGATAAGGAGTCTATAGCATCCTTCATGATATGTCCTTTTGAACACAGTAGGAGAAAAACCTGGTTCTGTCCATTAAAGAATCTTCTTTTCCTTGCATTGGTAGAGGGGAAGTCCTGATTAAATATTTTGGTGAAAAATATAGTTATGATGGCGGTGATGATGATGATGATGGAGTTGGCAGTA
>NC_081575.1:120887380-120895802 GCF_022355385.1 Mustela nigripes | reverse complement strand
ATGGTGATGGTGATGATGGTGATGATAATGGTGGTGATGATGATGTTGGAGATGATGGTGATGGTGATGATGGTGATGATAATGGTGGTGATGATGATGTTGGAGATGATGGGGTTGGTGATGATGGAGATAATGGAAATGATGGGGATCATGGTAATGGTGTTTGGGAAGGCACTTTCCATGTGTAAAAAGGAGGAATGAGAAAAGTTAAAAGCAATAGCCAAGATACTTCTAAAAAGGTGTAGAATGAAGAGGGAGTAGCCCACAATTTTAAATCCTGCTTGGCTCCCAGGAGAGAGTTGTCTAGCTAGAGATCCATGATTTTTTTTTTTTCTTCTAGTGTTTGGTCTTGTTTTTCCAAGTACAAAAACAATCCACCAATGGTGGCTTGTGAAAATTTCTCTTCCAACCTCCAACCTTTGGGTAGAGAGTCACACATGTCTTGAAGCAAAGTGCTCCTCTGAAATGCAGTCTCTCCCCATATTCCTCAAGTGAATTACTAAGAACTTGAACACATTCTCTCTCATCCCATCATTTCTAATAGTTTTGGTAACTTACTCATGTTTGAGTTGACAAGACTACTTGGAAAGGCTACTTGAGAACTTTAGAGAATATCAGTCTAAAGTTGCAATAAATAATCTATGTTGATATACAGATTTGGGAGATGAATAGGTTGAAAGGACTCACACTCTCTTGCTCTGTTTAGGATGCTATGACAAAAATGTCCCAGACCGAGGAGCTTAAGGAAGAAACATTTATTTCTCACAGTTCTGGAGATTGAACATTGAGGATCAAGGGGCTTGCAGATTCGGTGAGGTCAGAACCCACTCCTTGGTGCATAGATGGCCATCTTCTACCTATGTCCTCCCTTGACTGAATGGACAAGGGATCTCTCTAAGATTTCTTTTATGAAGACACTAACCCCAGTCATGTGGTGTCTACTTTCATGACCTAATCACCTCCACAGAGCCCTGCCTCCCTGCAGATGGTCCTCTTGGGGATTGGGTTTCAGCCTATGAATTTGGATGTCTCAGGCACCCCATCTGTAACCCTTGAGGCATTTTTTATAGGGGTGTGGTTAACATTCTTCACTCCTCTGGTTGTAACGATTTTATTTTACATCAAACGTGTACGTAATATCTTTTTTTGGCAAGAAGGAAGGGAAGTCTCATAAATCATTAATATGTCCAAAGAAATTGCTTCTTTCTCTGACAACAATGAATTTCTTCAGACTCTGAGCGGTTCATTTGATGCCTCTTGTACTTTTTCAGCAAAATTATCTGGGAGAACAGCAACAGTCACCAAGGTTTTGTCATGCCTGGCTCGACATGGACTATGTCTTTGCCTAGTTAAAGAGAGACTTTTTTGATTTGCATTTAATCTTTTTTAATTTGTAAGTCTGTGGTAACACTGGCACAGTTCATAAGGATCTAACTGTGGCTTTTGTTGATATGTTTGGTTTCTGGTTCCTTCCTGTATAGTGTAAATGTAATTGTAAAAGTTTTCTTATAATCAACCGTACCTTAAGATCAGTTATTAACATACAGAAGAAGGTTTTAAAGTAAATTAACAGATCTAGCAGTATGGCAGTAAGATAAGGACTGAACATAAGTAAAGACTCAGCTGTGTGCCTATTACAAAGCTTTTCTTCTTATTATTGAAAAAATGAAATCGTGACTTTATCATGACTCTCCCGTTTATTCTGATGGCAATTACGAACGGAAGGGAAAATCTATGGCATTATATTATGCGTCTTTTTTTTTTTTTAATCTAAAGGAACTTTAAGGATTTTGGAGGACATGCCTGTCACCAAGGATTCCTTGAGGCCATTTGCTGGAAATAGAAATGAAAACTGATCCCCTCATTGAACAGTGGGAACAGATACAAATAATAATTCTTAATTTCCTCAAAATGTTAAAGAAATTATGTTATATGTCCCATGTCATTGCCTTGTTGCATATGGACTGTGGACAGGCTCGATTATTCTATTATATAATCAGAACACCTTCACCTAGTGTGTGATGATAATAGATAATACATATTTTTTCCTATTGATACCCTTCTTTTTCCTTAAAGATGCTTCAGGCTAGTTCAACAGGTGAAGTAGAGTGTACCAGGGGCCAGGCTGGACAAGGCTTTCAGGCAAGATATTGTACATGGTTCATGTCAGCTCTAAGAGAACCAAATCAAATATTTAGAACTGATTTTCAGCTCCCTGGAATTCGCTCTTACAACCCAACAGATTTCTTTTATGTTTCGTTTTATATATTCGAAAATGATCTATAGGAAAACCAGCAAATGTGCCTCAGTTTTCTGTGAGCAAACCCCCGCTCACGTGCGTCTGTGCCATAATCCTCTTTTCATGCAGAGGAAGAACAAAGAGGGCACATATTATGCCCGGCGGGTAGGCTGTCTTTATTATATCATTTAGTAGAAATATATCCTTCTAATAGAAATTTTAAAACTTTGACATTTAAGTTGACTCCAAGGAACTGTACATGGCCAAGATGGAATTATGTTCATATTCATGATGTAGGAACAGAAAAGTGTCATGGAGGTATTTGAGGAACTATAACTGACATGAAATTTACATTAATTAAAGGAGTGAATAATCACTCTAATAAAATTATAAGAAAATGTGCTGTCGAATAATGATGAGACAAGGATTTTAGAGAAGGTGTCACTCTAACTTTATTTTTAACCAGAATTAACTCGGAATCAGGATGTCTGGTTATATCCTAATAGAGTCGATCTTCACTGGGACTTCCACACTGAGAAGAATAAACAAGAGTTCTTTCTAGAGGACACAGTAGGTAGGTATCGCTTCTCATTTTCTTGCAATAATTTGTAAATGTTTTTCTACCTATATGACACTATGCATTCTTAGACACTGTTAAAAATTGGAAGACCTTGTTCTTATTGGTATTATTGGTAGTGAATTTCATAAAGTGTCAAATATTTTTAAATAATCCCAAAGATTTTATCTGGAGAAGGTGAAGGGAAGAACCCATTACTTACTATGTTTTATGAAAACATTTTGGGTTTGTGGTGAGGAACATGGAGGAACCACTTCTGTCACCCTTGAGGCATGTTTACAGGGCTGTGGCTAACATACTTCAAATTCTGAATTCTATAATAAGTAGCTTGGAATCTACAATTTTCATGGTGGTTTTTTTGTTTGTTTGTTTTGTTTTGTTTTGTTGTTGTTGTTTGTTTTCTTGCATGTGGAGATACCAACCACGGCAGATGCTGAGAGGTAGACATGCACTAGAGGTCTTCTTCATCTCTGTTCACGTCTGATCCTCACCCTGGATCAAGCTGGATAGTCAGGGAGAAGCTCCTTGTAGAAGGCTCATTCTAAAATGGGCTCTAGAGAGTCTCAATCCTAATCTTCACATCTTTGTGTGATTCTGTTTCATTGAGTGTTGGGTGTCCCAGTGATATCCTTCTATCCAAAGGAACAGGAAAGAAGTGATAGGGTATCCTCTCTATGATTGTTTCCTAAAAGACTGACATTTGTCTTGCTAACACTTTTTTTTAATCTTCTCAACTTATAGGCTTTGATACAATAAGTAGCCATGCTTGAGAGGTTCACATGGCTAGGATATTGGGAAGGGGGGTGTCTCAGACAAACTGTTATGAACTGAATGTTTGTGTTCCCCAGAAATTCATCTATTATAGCTCAAATTCCCAATGTGAGGGTATCTGAGGTGGGGCCTTTGGAAATAATTGTGTTTACATGAGGTTGGGGGCCACCATGATGGCTCTGTATCCTTATAGTAAGTGATACCAAGCTCTGTCTCTCTTTCTGCATGCACACAAAGAAGAAGCCATGTGAACACAAAGGGAGAAGGTGGTCATCTACGTGTCAAGAGAAGAGGACTCTACCTTGCTGACATCTTGATCTTGGACTTCCTAGTCTCCAGAACTGTAAGAAATGAATGGCTATTGTTTGAGCCACCCAGTCTATGGTATTTTGTTATGATGGCTTGAGCAGATGACAGCACCAATGAAGATCCTTTATCCAACAGCCCAGGAGGAACTGAATTCTGCCAACAGCTTGACTGAACTAAGCAGTGGATCTTTCCCTAGTCAGGCCTTTGGATGAGACTGTAGTTGGGCTAGCATGTCAACAGCAGTCTTGTGAGAGACCCTGAGACACAAGACCCAGCTCAACCATGCCTAGACACCTCACACAGACCTGGGGAGAGAAGCCTGTTGCCCTCAAGTGACGTAGTTGTTGTGATTTGTGAGGAAGCCATAGGTAACAACTCATGAGAATATAAGACCACAGGTAGAACCATGGGTTTCAGTTGCAAAGATGACAAAGTGCCAAATATTCTAGGAAAATAAAGTCTAGCAGATAATTGCTCAGGACAGTAAATCAGAAGTAGGGGATGGAGTATAAGGAGGAAAAATGTGCCATGATTTGCTCAAACATTCTCTATTTCGTTTCTGTCTTATTTGACTCCTTATCTACACTATTGGCCGAAGCCAACCCCTGAGGTCTAGGAATCTTATTTGCCCTGTTGAATTCAGGTAGTCACATAGGATTTTTTTTTTTTTTTCTATTGCCTTGAATCTTTAGTTCCCGTGGTCTTGCCAAAAGTTAGAGAATGAAGGAGGAAAGTTTTTAATGCTGGAACAAAGTAACAGGTCCCTACCACTGCGTGTAGAAGACAGTTTGCATATAGTGAGGACCTAGAGGGAACTGAAATGACATCAATTTTCCTAGCGTTAGAAAAGACTTGCTGTACAGTGCAAATCAATAATTCACATTCTTCATCTGATAAAATTACTGTTAATTAAGTGTTTCCAATCAACAAGAGAAGTCCTTCATTCACGAGGCTATGAATAAATTCTGGATCAAACTTATGCAAATAGTGACTTTGCCCCTTGAATCAAAGTTACGTTAGTAGGTGATAGCACTAAATAAAACATTACACATTCTCCTTTCCTCCTTTGATGTTCCAAATCTCTTGTTCATCATGGCAATAACAAGCTCAAAGCATCAAAGTACACGAGAACCCTACAGAATTGAATTACGATGAGTAGGCTTAACGTGCGTTAGCCCATTAAATAGCAAAGGAGACTCTGTTGGCATTTATATTTCAGTGGGATCTTTCTGTGGAGGCCACAGATGTCATCACTGGCATTTAGCAGGAGGACAAGAGGAGATATTACGGAGGTGGGTGGATAGTTTCTTTCGATCTCTATTGCAAAAGCCAGACTGAGGAAAGTTGGTCTTAAATTTCAGCAGAAAAGAGGGACGCTAGATTTCATTTAAAAATTTGGGATGCAAAAGTTCCGAGTATCCTCCTATGACAGAAGCAGCAATAACCCTTTTAACTCTTAAGTCTACATCGGTTAAAAAGAGACCGAGAGAGACATCATTGCTGTCACTCATCAATGATAACCAGATGTTGGGCGATGCATACTTTTTCTATTTCAGAGTTTTGGATTTCAGAATGTACACACATAAAGCTGAATGGAGATTGCGTTCACGTTACAAACAGTCTGTCCAAGAGTGATCGCGAAACATGGTGAAGTTTTATCTGACCACTATTCCTTATGTTATTCCAATACATGCAGTAGAAAGGTGATAAGAGATTGGAAAATAATTAGAGAAATTAATTCCTATAAAAATATCTTTTCCAGTCATTTTTCAACTTAAAAGAGAACCAGTAAGAGCAGGGAGTTTTTCAGGAAAGGGTGACTCCCAAATAACATAACATCAGATCTCTATGTCTGGGCAGGAGGTTGCGACACTGCTTCCTTTCATGGGTTGTCCCGGTAGCGAACAGTGGGATCAAAAATACAGCTCCAAAAGAGTTCCTGAGTGGAAAGAACCTCCCCAGGGCCATCACAACAAAAAAAAAAAAGCATGTTGAAATACATTATTTTCTTACAAGCATGCCTTAGTCTACAGTAAACTCACATTTTACACTGTTGGTATGTCTCTAAAGTAGAGGCATCAAAACATGACATATATTAATAACTCTTCTTTCTCAGCATATCCATGATCTGAAACTCTTGTCGGTGTACATCTTTGAAAGGAAAATGCACTTGATTCAGGAATGAATATAGTTGTTGGCATTCGAGAGGGAAATGCAGCTGTATTTTTCAGGTTTTCTTTGTATTTCCTTACCCTACCTACTGAGTTATTTTTCTGCCATCTAGTCAACTCAGTTTCCCCCCAAATGCTTCAAATGTAGCCATAAAAAGAGAAATATCCCAATTTTTAAAAAAATGAACAAAGGATTTGGATAAAGTTTTCACCAAAGAAGAGGCTATAAATGGCTGATAAGCACATAAAAAGATGCTAGATGTCGTAAGTCATCTGGGAAATGCAAATCAAACGTCACTGAGACACCATGGCACAGATGGTGAAAATTTTTTAAAAAGGGGGGCGGTAGAAATTGTTAAGTTGTTAAGTATTCAAGACGATAGAACTCAGAGATAGAATACTGATGCTCTCCTGGTAGATTCCTAAAAGGTCAATGTACATTCTTAATAAATGTAAAACGGGGCATCTCCTTTAGGAAACCATTGGCGCATCCTTCAAAACAAGAAACATGGTGCTGCCCACGATCCAGTGTTCCTTCTCCAGGATATACTGACATAAGAGGAATGAAAACACACGTCCACACAAAAACTGGCACCCCGAGGCTCACAGAAGCATTGTTTGTAATAATTACGAAGGGGGAAAAAATTATTGATGTCCATCAAATGATAAATGCAGGAACCAAACACAGTGAAGATCTATCATGGAATATTCCTTGGTAATGAAAAGGCATTAAGTTTGAATACATTCTAAAATGTGGGGGGACCTTGATCATGTTATGTCGAGGGAAGTCAGACACGAAAGGCCACCTATTGGATGATTCCATTCACAAGAAAGGTCTACTGTAGGGAGATGCATGGAGATAGCAAATAGGTTCATGATGTCCAGAGGCTGAGGGCAAGGAGTGATTGGGGTGACAGCTAACAGTATGGAGTTTTCTGTGGCGTGATAAAAGCATTATACAATCGAATAGTAATGATTGTTGTACAAAATTGTGAACACAGTAACGTATGCTAAGTGGGACATTTAAAGGGTGAGTTTTAATTGTTATTTTTAATTATTATATTATTATAGATCATATATAATAATATTATAATATATTATTAAATTAAATTATTTTAAATTTTAATTGTTATTTTAAAAAATTTAAAGGGTGAATTGTAATTGTTATTTTAAAAAATCATAGGTAGCATTCTACAAATCAGTGGAAATGAAACACTATTTTTACTTATTTTGGTTTGTTTGTTTCAAGTTTTTGTTTGCATTCTAGTTAGTTAACCTATAGTGTAATACTGGTTTTAGAGTAGAATTTAGTGATTCTACCAGTGCTCATCCCAGCAAGTATTCTCCTTAATCCCTATCTAGCCCTTCCAATCAACCAATGGATTAAAGAATAAATTAGGAGGAAAATGGGAAACTACCTTGAGATGTATGAAAGCAAACATACCACACACATACCACTTAGGAGATGCAGCAAAACCAGGACTTAGTGGGTCCAATAGTGGTTAGTGTCTCCATCAGAACAGAAGAGAAGTCTCCCAGAAACAAACTACTTTCACCCTTCAAGGAACTAGAAAAGGAAGAGCCAATGAAGGCCAGAGTTTGCAGAAGGAGTAATAAAGATTAGAGCAGAAATAAGTAAAATAGGGGGGAAAAATCAGTGAGACTAACAGTTGTTTAAAAAAAAATACAACGAGAAATTTAGAAGGGGATTTTAAGAGATGCCACAGAAATCAACAGGGTCATCACATACTGTGTGAACAATGATGTAGAAAACACTCAGGTCACCTACAAGGAGTTAATATGTTCCTAGAAGCACACAAACCTACCAAGCCTGCATCGTGAAGGAACAATGTCAGCAGACCAACAAGTGATAGAGAGATTGGTTCCATGAAGGAAACCCACCCAGTAGAGAAAAGCTCAAGACTTGATGACTTCAAGGGTGAATTCCAGCTAACACGGAAATCATTAATGCCAATCTTGTCACATTCTTCTCAAGAATCCAAGACGAGGAAAGATGTCCAAACTCATGTTTGAGGAACTAGCACTCCTGTCTCCCCACATAGCTCTTTGCCCTGCCTGAAGCTGCACAGGTGGCCTCCACTCTTCTCTCCCTGACCCCTAAGTAGCTCCCAAACAAGCTCTGCAGATGCCTGCGCCCTGTCACTAGTTTGCCTAAACGAGCAGCTTCTCAGCCAGTTTATAAGAACGCATCAATTTCTCCCCAGGACTGCAAGGTCATAGACTGGGCATCTGTGCCCAGTTATGAAACCACCTTTTAATCTGCGTTATCCCTGCCCATCTCCATCACTCAGGATTTCCTTCTTTCCTCACCTCCTGTCCATCTCCATCACTCAG
>NC_081575.1:120880781-120884380 GCF_022355385.1 Mustela nigripes | reverse complement strand
CTTTACCTCCTGCCCATCTCCGTCACTCAGGACTTCCTCGTTTCCTTACCTTCTGACCATCTCCATCACTCAGAACTTCCTTCTCTCTTCATGTCGTGTCCAACCCCATCACTCAGGACTGCCCTTGACTCTTATGAAAGTCCTCATCTCCTAATGAGTCCCCTTCTGTCTAGAAAACTTCCTCCTCCCTGACCCTAAAGATGGGCTTCTTTCCACCCTTCTGACTAGACTGTCACATGCTCCTGGGCAGTTCTTGTCTGAGTATGCCCACCATACACCTGCTTTTTTCATCCCCATATAACCTGTACCATCCAAAAAATGTGGTTCTTTCTCCTTTTTCCCGTTGTTTACTTTCTGAGCTGAAAAGTCAGGTCCTCTCTTGGAAACCAAGAGATGCATCCCAGAAGCTAACAGGAAATCGGGCACCTAAAAATCACTACATAAATATCCCCTGAATAGGCCACATTTCCAAACGAGCTTTTGGTACAAATCATTAGCACTTCAGGACATTAAGTCTCATGAGCCGTTAAAAATAAGAACATGTCCTAAAGGATCACCTGTGTAAAGATGTTCTAACACAGGACAGAATTATTTTAGTGGTGCCATGCAATACATTTCAAGATAAAATAGAACTTCAAGGGGGATTTCCAGTGAAAAATGTAATAAAAGCTGAGCAGTGGAGCTCTTAAGGATCATGACGTTATAGGATGCAGAACTCCTTTGTCCCCATTGAGGGTCTAACATCGTATAATTCATGTTGAAAATTATCTATCTGTGCCTATAGTCCTCTGCTTGTTATTTTGAAATGATTACATTTTCCTAGAACTAATTTTACCAGCCCTGAGTATAATAATTCTCCAATTTGTATGAAAGCCATGGAAATTTCCCTAGTTTGAGATGTGGCAAATCCCCCGTGTACGATACATATTTTCAGGGGATGTACCATGAGTCCAATAACTTGAAAAGAATGGATGTTCTTCTACTCTTGTCAGAATTTCTAGTCGGCTGCTGATTGAGAGCAGAATACGGTTAGGGTAACTGCTTGATTCCCCCCACCCTGGGAGAGGGAATGAAAGAAGTAATCACAGACCCAGAAGGGATTCTGCAAATACTATGGACTCACTGTCTTTAAAATAACCTCAACTATCAGGTGGTGGACTCTGAGAGCGGGGTGGTGAGGAGTGCTTTAGGCACCTTTGGGAAGGACCGATGGGTAGCCTTGTTACCCAAAAGTGTTTGCAGGCTGTCCACCTGGTTCCTGGGCCACACCATCCACTGTCCCTCTCTGGACACAGACCATACAGCACCACCTACTGGACCACACACCAGAGGTGTGTTCTTCCTCTTGTGAAAACACATCCTCCGGTTATCATGGGGCCTATACAGACAATGGAACAATAGGAAACCCTCACTATATTGTTAATATTTGTGCCATTTAATGGTGTTGCTATATCAAGGCTCTAAAAATCATATGAGGAAGAAAGGAAAAATCCCTCAGTGATGGGTCCAAGTTACGTGTAGGACGTGGGGATGGAAACCAGGGTGATAGAGTCTGTTCCCTCATCTTGCACAAAACACCGTCTCTCAGGGAGAGAAGGCATGAATGCTGTTCAGGGTCACTGTGTAATTTTCATGGAAGGACACCGTTAGCTTCTCTCTGATCAATACCATTGCAAGAATTTGTGACGCGTTAGTAAAACGTTAGTAAAACGTGTGTCTATACAGACACATGGGTATGCGCACATACAGTAAAATTCACACAAGTATATTATTTATACGTATAATCATATCAGATGCAATAATTTATATTATATATGTACGTAGAAATATGACAAATGTACAATTATGTTTTGCAGACTCTATCAACAGACACATCCTCTTAACCATTTATAATACAGTCTGTGTGTCTGTGTGTGTGTGCATGTGTGTGTGTGTGTGTGCAGCCTTAGCCAGCAAAAATATTTTGTAAAGCAAGAAGCAGAGCTGACATTTGGTTGTCCCCCCAAAGCTGGAAGAGATGTATATCCAGCCGAACCAGGGAAAGTTGACCTCGATGCTATAACCTTGTTTTCATTCGCAAGGAATGGCCTTGGTGTCTCTGGCATAACAACGTGAAAAGGAGAGACTGGCCACAGTGGATATGCACTGCAATGTAACTCGGGTTATCGGTTTGGTCAAAGATGGGGACATGATGCCACGACCTAGACCACGGTTATCCAACCCGATGCCAATATTAACCCACGAACCACGCGTCCCAAGTAGAGTCTTTCGTCTTATTTGTGGAGGTTTCAATGCCGTTGAAATAAAGGATAGAGACTGTGTTTGTCCTAAGGTCATTCAAGCGGATGAAGTAAAAATTTATGTTCAAATACTATGTGCAACATTTGCAAGACGAAATCAGAAAAAATAGACAGTTGTTATGTTTCAAAAGAGAATCTTCTATGCCCTACCGGCCTTTTTCTCCCCATCAATGATTAGTTATGAGTACGCATATATAGAATGCATATATGCACATGTAATATATACTGTATACTATGTGTCTAATATTGTGTATATCATGCATGGTATATGTATATAATATTGTATATAGACCATAATGTATAGTCTGGTCTATATTGTATACACAATATACTGTACGTGCATCATTATTTTCTGATGCAATCATAAATATATTTCATTTACTTGAAAAATATGTGTACTTCTTAGTCTGTGCTAGGTGCTGGCTCTTGAGATATATTAACTCATTTAGTCTTCAACAACTCTACGTGGTAGGGACAAGTTTCACTCCCATTTTACAGATGAAGAAATTGAGATTCTAAGAAATTAACTATTTCTGAGGCTACAAAGTCAATAAACAGAGAGTTAGGAGTTGGACCTTGGCAGGCTTCTCCTATTTTGTGTTGTGTATATATATGCCATATAAAGGGCCACAATAGCATTTTATGTATCTAATTATATATAAAAGTATATATAACAAAATAAATTTTTATAATTATATATAAATATAATTAAAATTATATAATAATAAAATATGTAATTATATACAATATATAGCCATAATAGAATTCTATATAGTTATATATAAAATAATAATATAAATAAAATTATATATAATAAACCATAACATATCTTCATAAAAATTTTATATAACTATATATAAAATAATACTATAAATAAAATTATATAATAAAATATGTAATTATATATAATATATAGCCATAGTAAAATTCAATGACTATATATAAAATAATATAAACAAAATTATATATAAATATGTAACTATATATTATATATAGCCATAGTAAAATTCTGTATAATTAAACATAAAATCATAATATAAATAAAATTATATAATAAAATATGTACCAAACTATGGAAAGAACCTAGATGCCCATCAACAGATGAATGGATCAAGAAGATGTGGTATATATACACAATGGAATACTATGCAGCCATCAAA
This sequence comes from Mustela nigripes, assembly GCF_022355385.1. Taxonomy (NCBI): domain Eukaryota; kingdom Metazoa; phylum Chordata; class Mammalia; order Carnivora; family Mustelidae; genus Mustela; species Mustela nigripes. Next base: position 120,880,920 of record NC_081575.1, on the reverse strand, counting down.
AGAAATGAAATCTTGCCATTTGCGACGACATGGATGGAACTAGAGCGTATCATGCTTAGCGAAATAAGTCAAGCAGAGAAAGACAACTATCCTATGATCTCCCTGATATGAGGAAGTGGAGATGCAACATGGGGGGGTT
>NC_081575.1:120863357-120877781 GCF_022355385.1 Mustela nigripes | reverse complement strand
ATCATGCTTAGCGAAATAAGTCAAGCAGAGAAAGACAACTATCCTATGATCTCCCTGATATGAGGAAGTGGAGATGCAACATGGGGGGGTTAAGGGGGTAGGAGAATAATAAATGAAACAAGATGGGATTGGGAGGAAGACAAACCAGAAGTGACTCTTAATCTCACAAAACAAACTGAGGGTTGCTGGGGGGAGGGGGGTTGAGAGAGGGGGTGGGGTGATGGACACTGGGAAGAGTATGTGCTATGGTGAGTGCTGTGAAGAGTGTAAACCTGGTGATTCACAGACCTGTACCCCTGGGGATAAAAATATATGTTTATAAAAAATAAAAAATTAAAAAAAAATTAAAAAAATATGTAATTATATATAATACATAGTCCTAATAAAATTTTATATAATTATATACAAAGTAATAATATAAATGAAATTATATATGATAATAAAATATATAATGATATATAACATATAGCCATAATAAAATTCTATGTAATCATATAAAAATAATATAAACAAAATTGTATGTATGTTTAACAGCCAGTGTGATACTAAGATATGTATCTATAGATACTCTTACACATGAATGTATATGAAGACTCAATACTGATCAAAAAATTGAAGGGAAATTTCCAATAACTTTGTGTTCCCCCAAATCTTGGGAAATTGCCCAAATATTACATTTTTCAATGTCCATCCCTTCCTTTTATCCTCTGAAGGCTATTAGTAGAATTTAAATGGCCCCGTAAGGCATGCGTGCGGGTCCCCTTGTGTGGTCATCATGGGAAGGTAATCCTAGCTGGTTCTCCGCACCGCTGACATCCCTGGTTCTTTTAGCTGCAGACCCATCGTGTCTGAGACATCCGAACCCGCTAAGTGCCCCTTTCTTTATGCTTTAGCTCCTTCCCTACATCAGGTTCAGTGTGATTTCCTAAATGTTCTCATGTTCTGTTTCCCCTTATGGTGTGTCCTCAGGCGTCCTACGTGCTATTTTCCCCAACGTGTGATCAACAAGCATGGTCTTCCATTTCTCGCAAACTCCCCCCCAGGACCTGGCAGTGGGCTCGCTCCAAAGGTACCCAATGAGTGGAGAAAAATGAAAAGCAAGGCCTGATTGATACGCAGAGTTGCTAAGAGGCCAGCAGGAGAGACCGTGAACGCTCTTTGCAGAGTGTCTAGGGATAAATCTGTTTAGGAACCACATGACCCAGGAGCCTTTGAGAGCTGTAGGGCTTTATAAAAAATGCTTAAACCGGCAATTTTGCTTTATCTCTAACTGGACCTGGGGAAGCAAGCAGGTCTAACACCGTCCCTTGTTAGCAGATAAAGGCCTAGAATTTAAGAGCTTGGTCTGAGGTCACTTGACCTTCATTCGGCCAGAGCCGGAGAAAAGACATGGTCATGTGATTGTGGCTCAGGGCCCAGGGGTTTTACCCTCTAATTGCCAACTCATGCTCTGTATCCTCTAGGGTGGCCTTCAATTACAGTTCTGCAACAACGTGTGGGATCTTAAAATCGTCATCATTCCTCTGCAATCGCAACTTTAAAAACGACGGATGAGACCGCTCGTTATGACTGGCATCCATTGCAGCCAAGAAAAGTAGCAAATATGCTCTTTATCTTTGATTTTTCCAAACTGTAGTTCAATGGTAAATAAAAGTGTCCATGTATTTTTTTCTTTTTTTTTTCCCCCTGACCTTGCTCTTTAAAGATCATACGGTCTCTATCTTGTGCATCAAGGCACAAGCTAGCAGGTGGTTTTCGACTTAAAACGTGCGTACTAAAAGGAGACGTTCTGCATAGCCCTATTTTGTAGAAAAAGTAGTATTTCCTAGGATTCCAACAACGGATCCTTGATGCTGTATTTTCTTTGCAAGAGACTAGAACAAACACATGATTCTTTTTTTTCTTTTCTTTTTTTTTTTTTGCATTAAAATCTCAGAGGTGTTTACCCCGACCACAAACTGCATGATCTTTTCTCTTTGACACACTCCTTGAGGGCTGTGCTCCCCCCAACCCTTCCCATAAATAAAAGTACCGGCGATGTTCCCTCACTTCTAATTTCCTCTCCTAGGTCCTGCCCTTGAGCTCACGATGATAGTCCTAAGTGTTTCATTCAACATCCTGCAGCGGAGATCAAGCCTAAAGGCGGGAAAGGAGGGGCCATGGGAACCTTAAAGCCCAGAAAACAGTGCTTGGGCTGCGAAGAACTGTTGTTTATAACAAGGTTTGGCTTTGGTCTTGGAGGTGATTCCACGGAAAAGGGAGCCATGTAAGAAAAGGGTTCCTGCATGCAGAATAGGAAACTTGCATTAGGAATGGTCCCTCTCCAGGGACTTCTCTCTCTCTGTTTCATCTGTCCTTCCCCTCCCTGGGCTATATGGTTTTTTTGTTTGTTTTGTTTTGCCTAATCATGTCATTTTGCATTTGACTTCATATTGCTAGTGCAGTGACCGACCTTGTCGACTGTCTTTGACCTTACCTCTGTGCACAACACACCCACCCTGGGTTCCCCGTCTGTCTGTGCGGGGAGAGGCTCTCTTCGATCTGAACCAGCACCATGCATATTACTGTCACCATTATTACTCGGTGAGGGAAGCACTGAGCTTTTTATTTCTGGGGAACCCATAGGCTGTGCCCGTGGGGAAAAATTAGGGGTAAGGAATTCACACTTTAACCAGTCACTGGAGTTAAGGAAGCAGACACAGGGAGAATGTATGACCCATTTCTCTGCTAAGAAAGGAAATAGTAAGAATAACAAAATAGGCAAAAATCCAAGGGCTGCCCCCAATGACTCGATTTCAAGAGAAAGGCTACAGCATTCAACCATGCAGACCCATAGGAAGAGCTCAACCATCTGCAAGGAGAAAAGGTAGCCTAGGCTCAAAATACGCACTGTTCCTCTGTTAAAGGGATCCCTGGAATGTTGGTTTATATTAATTCTATCAGGGGCTCACGTAATGAAAGTCAGATTCCTGATGCTTCTTTCCAGAAATACAGCACGATGTCGTTCCAACATTTCTGTCAGTGGGAGCGAGCATTAGTGCATGTGACGTTACACGGGAGAATTAAACGTGAGCCCCTTTATGGTTTGCCGGTGCAAAGGATCCCACCGTGCCGAGGATCTGTACATTCTGGGAATCTTGGCTCCAAAGGGCATACAATTTGTACTATGTTATTGTCCCCAGGCATGCAGCGTTCAAAGCTCCTTGGAGGACCAAGGTCAACGTGGGGTCTAATTTTCATGGCTCACAAGCGAAAGTCATCCTTCCTCTGATTCCGTGCGTTAAATACCAATAAGGAGAGCATAATTCTGAAGTTTCAGATCCTCTCCTAGATTACGGTCATCTGCTAATTTATTATTATTATTTTTTTCCATAAAAGGAATGCAGCTGTTTTTCCTAGCACAGAAATCACCCAATACTCTGATACTTTTTTGCAGAGAAGATGTGAATTGTTGCTTCCCCACCCCCACCCCCAGCATAATTCATTTAAGATACAAACTTTCCGCTCTGCACAATATCTGTAATGTAGATACATTGTATCTAAATTAACAGAGAGGCACATGTTAAAATGCTGGTCGGTGCCTTACGTCTGTGTTAGCGTGTCAGATACATTTGTATCGACTACAAAGCGATTTTGGAAGACTAGGTTAAAATTGTCCTTTGTGGAGTTGCACTGTTCCATGTAGGTGTAAAATAAAACTGTGGCCAGTGGGTACCCAAGGCAATCAGATGTCCTGCTAATTTCTTTTTTTTTTTCTTTTTTTTTCTTATTTTAATCAGGACGCTGCCAGTTCCTGGGATCGGGCCACTGTCATGTGTTAGTGACATGATACACCTGTGTCACACACTACATACATCTGGGAACTGGGGTTCCCCCTGCATGTTGGCGGGGACAGCTCAGGGGCATTGTGACTATAATTCCTATGTGCTGAGGCCACACTTGGCCATGAACGGGCTTTCTCAGCACTGAAATGTGGCTTCCTTCAGAAATGGGCTTTATCACGCGCGCGGTGAACATCCCAGAGCAGGTCGCGTCTCCTTCTTAGGTTAGACATGACTTACACCGTTTCCTCGTGGGCCTCCGTCTCCTTTATGTTCTCTTACCTTACTGGGCCACGTTTCCCGTTGTACATCCGTCCGTTCGGGGGAGAGGCAGCTGCAGCGGGCGTCTAAAAACATTATTTCAGCAAAATGAGACCCCAGAGATTAATAAACCTAAAATTGTAAGGAAGACAAGAGGGGAAACTGATAAATTAGGTTTTTCTTGAAAAAAAAAAAATAAGGCAATTTCCTACAAAACTGTATAGGCATCAGGATGGGTGTCGGGATGTATTTGTCGGGGGGTGTTCTATATGAAAAGAATTCTAAAATTGAAAGCTACCTGTTTTCTCAAGGCGGGGAGAGGCAATGGCTTTTTCTTCTTGTATAGCTTCCCAAATTCCTACAGGAGACCTCCATTTCTCTAATAAGCAAATACTCGAGAGAATAGACGGATATTCAGAACAGATCTTACCACTGAAGCTTTAGAACGCGTCCAGTATTTGCAACGAGGCACCATCTGACTTCCCAGTCTCTTCGGGGATAGCTTCGGGGCTGTGTATTGGGCTGCCAGAAATGTGTCTCCCATTTCCTTCCTATACCCGCAGAGGCAGTCAGTTCCAAGCTCCAACACTGAGGACCCAAGGAGGAAGGGCTTCCAAGAGTTTTCTTTTCCAAGCTTCTGCGGGCTGAAGCCCCCGGCCATTTTCCCCCAAACCCGGAAGCTCCAAGTCACTCCTACTAGGAACGACGGACCTCCCACCACAGGTGTGAAGACTTTGCTTTAATGCTTTAATCCCCGTGTTCTCTCCAGCCAACGGCTTCCGCACTTTGGGCCAAATAGGAATGCGCAGGCAGCCTTCTCCGTTTTCCCTAAAGTCCTTGCCTTGAGGAAACACAATTATTTTAGGTTTTTGAAGTACGCGGATAGTCGTTTTATGGAAAGTTGGCGTCCTAAGAGACCTTTCCCAATATATATATATATATATATATATATATCTCCTTTTCTCAAAATAGAATCATGAGAATCTGCAGGGAAAGTGTTGGTTTTGCTTTCCTTGCAGAGTCTAGTTTACGATTTTTTTTTTTCTTTTTTTTCTCCTAAGCAAGTGACCCAGAAGAGGGTCAGTGATGAGATTGTTCTGAGGACGTGCTGAGAAGGGAAGAAGAGCCCCACCGTCCGACTGTGTTGAGAGCTTGTCTGATGGTTCATGGCTCGGTCACGGTGGGCGCTGCTAAAAATGACCCAATATGCACTTTTATTGCACTCTCTTTCCCAATGACCGGTCTTGACCTGCTCTGCTGCTTTTCCTTCCTGCCTAAAAGTTATCAGTCTGAAATCACCCTGAGAGTTACCGATCAAGACAAAGTCTTGTTGCCTACAATGGTCCTCAAGAGCACCTGCTTGTCTATGCCACGTGAGATCCTCACCTTTCCTGCCTTTGGTGCAAGTGACCAGACTCCGTCTGGACCTCAAAAGTGCCTCTGGTCATCTCTGACCACTACGTTCTTCTCCCTGTCCCCACCACCCCCGAGATGATGGTCCCCATTGCTCCTGGCTTCCCACGGAACACGTCTCGCTGCCCCCCCCCCCCCCGCCCCAGGAAGCCCCCAGCTGGGGGGCTTATGGCTAGATCTGGAGGGAGCGCCCTGGTGCTTGGGCAATCCTTGGGAAGCAGCAAGAGCTCCATCACTTTGAGAGGTTGCTGGAAATGGGGAAACCCCAGCCCATGCATGGTCTCCTGCTGAAACAGCACCTTAGCCTGATATCCAGAACGTTCCCTGAAGGGCGGCGGTGGGGAATATTATTAAAGATGACATATAGGTTCACACCCCTTCTGTGCAGTCTTCCGCTGCCTCCCGCTTGGGTTCAGGGCAGTGTGCAAAGGGCCCATCTTGTGATTTGAGACATTTAGTGAGCTCAGTGCTGTTCTGCACCCTTTCCCGGACACACCGTCTCCTCTCCAGCTATGACCACAAAGCTATGGCTCCTCAAATGTCTCGTCTTCTCAGTTCCAAGGTGTACGGCTGACCTCCCTGAGCCCTCGACATCACTGTTGAGTCCCCTGGACCCGCACTTAAACTTGGAGACACGGGGTCCCCGTACTTCCATCTTCCACGCCCGGTTTGAGGATGGAAAGAGTGTTTCCAACCTGGGAGATGGCCATGTTGGGTAAAGGTTTGCTGACTGAATAAACGACCGAGGGAATCAGGTGAATGAGGGAATGCACACATTTTTAGCACTTTCTGAGTTAGAACGGTCAAGGATGCATCCAACGGTGGAAAAACAGTGACTTCTTCTACCTAAGACTCACTAAAGATTCAATTTTATTTTATTTTACTTTTTCTGATTTTTGTTTCAAATTTGAATCCACGAAAATGGTATTTCCATTCTACATATTATGTATACATATATGCATGACGATATATAGTCACATGTATAATGCATATAATGTATACGGAGGTGCCATAAAAATGTCTATAAATATAGAAATGTGGAAATATATCACATACGTATTTTATATATTTCTACAAAATATATATAGGTAATATATAAATTAATATCTATAAATTAAATATATTTATAGGAGTATATAAATGTTATTTATATATTTTATATATTTTTTCTAAAATATATAAATATGTTATTTGTTATTTATGTTATAACATAATATTTATGTTATGGAAGTATATAAATATTTATATATATGTAAATATTTATGCTATTTATGTTATGGAAGTATATAAATATTTATATATTTTATAAAAATATATAAAATATATAAATAACATATTTATATACTCCTATGAATATATTTAATTTATATATATCAATTTATATATGACTTATATATAATTTATATATTTATATATTATATATTTATATATATTATAATTTATATATTATATATAATTTTTATATGAAATATATAATGTATTATATATTATATACTATATGATACATATAATATATAAAAAGTAAAAGTATATAACTATAATTTATATAATTTATTTATATTTATTTCATTTATATGTTATGCATTATAATATATAATTATATATAAAGTATATACATTACAGATTATGTCATATATTTTATGTATAAAATATATTTATATTATAATATATATTAAATATATAAATTTGTTCAATATACTCTAAATCTAATAAAATTCATGTATTTTACTTTCTATAACTTAAATAATATAATCAGTTTTCATATCTTATATTGAATATATTTATATTATTATGTTAATGTTATATATTATACACATACTTTATATAGAATATGATATTATTACTATATTATTATATGCATTATAATAATATATAATAGGAAATATATGATCATTTCTATTAATTTCATTAATAATGAATGTTATTAAAATGGTATTAATATAATCAGTTTTCATATTGAATATACTTATATATTATATTATACACATTTTATATAGAGTATGCTTACATGTTATTATATACAGTATAATATATAATAGGAATGATATCATTAATTCTATTAATAATGATTATATTATTAAAATGGTGTTAATATTTATGACATGTAATGTCCATGTAATGTCCTGTTTGCCTCACACAGCAAATGGCCTGAATCCATGTATAAAAGTATTCCAAGTTCAAACAAAGCCACCGATTTGCTGGGGTTCTTTATGTGATAAATAATCAATTATGTGATAATTAGCTGATCGATGATGCCACGCCTGCCTGTGGGGTGGGGATTCCTGCTGTCTTATTGGTGGAGTTTGGGCTTGGAAGCCCACCGTGTCCCTTTGAACCCAAGTTCAGCTGCCGAGCGTCTGAACGTTTCTGACTCTCAACTCCCTCCGCTTTCAGAAAGCGGGTCACACAGGTGCCTGACCCTGGGGGCTCTCGGGATCCGTAAAGGGGATAGGAGACGGCCAGATGCATGGTGAGCCCTTGGCAAATTTGCTCTCCCTGGCATGGTGGAGATTTTCTGCCTCTGGAGATTTACTCTGAATTTCTGTCCCTGCAAGATTTACTCAATGGGGACGTTTGAAAGCTTGCAGGGCCTGATGAGGTCGCCTGGAATGCCAAAGCCAGTGCCAGGGGAACGGACGAATGAACGGGCAGTGGGAGACGTCACGGACCCCAGTGTGGCCATTCAGAAATGTTTGGGCAACATCAGCATCCTCATGCAGGATGACCTTGGCCCCTCCCACGTCAGGGAGGACGTCCCCCACGATGACACCAGCATCGTGCATGGGAGACCCAGCACGAACCCCATCCACTCCCAGTGGCATGGGTCCGTCTCCGTCTGGTGAACCCCTGAGCTCAGAAGATGGAAAGGGGCGTCGGGGGGGGGGTAAGGAAAAGTCAATAAAACAGACCACCTACAACAAAGGAATGGACGCACAATTATTTGCACAAAGCATTAGAAAATACTGTGATATTTTATTATTAAAAATGCCGCTGAAAACTTTATACATATGTGTCCAGCCATATATATCTTCTATCATTACTTAAGGCAAAATCAAAAACAAAATTGCAAAATAATAACCCAAGAAACCATTAAACCCTGCGTGCCTGTGAAGGTCAAGAGTAAAAGCCTAGGAAAGGTTCTTTTTTTTGTGTGGTTTTTTTTTACTTATTTTTTTTCTCATTTTTTTTCCTCTTTTTTTTTTTCACTTTTTTATAGATAGCAAGTATATTTTATTCTCATAGAACTCTATGAAGATTCTAGAACTTCTTTCCATGTAGAAATAAGATATCCCTTAAGATGTATTAAATTTCTTTTGATCATATCCTCTGTAAAAGCTAAAGTTATTCACTTAACAAGAACTCTTTTTTTTTTTTTTTCCTTATCCAAATGTCACAAGCCTGACAGATTAGTGTGCATATTGCTAGCAGAAGACAGTTGGAAATACTAAACAAATATTGGAATTCACATTACAAACATACCGGACCCACACGGATGCGAAGCATCACTTCCCACGTCGCTTCACGGAGAGCCTACCTGCCGTACCCAGCTGGGGGGTGGGAGAGGGATACGGAGCTTGCAGAAAATGACCTGACGATAGCTTCAGAAAGTGAGGACCTGGGGGGGACAGGACTCGTATCCGGGAGAGCCCTCGCTGCAGGGAAGGAGTGTGGTTTCACCGTGTGCAAAGTCGGGGTTTAGAGAGTTCACGTAGGCGTATGTACAGAGAACCACCCCTCTTTGGATTTAAACCCAGAGAAATGGCAGGGTGGGTGGTGTCCCTTGTAGGCATGTCTAAGGACGTGCCTTTTTCTAGAGGGCGCCTTTGAACGCGTCGGTGGAGGTCACTACCGTGTTCATGGAGGGGGGTCCTTTTGCAAAGGTCAAGCCGGGTCGGGGGACGAAAGGACCTTGGGCTGTATTGGTGCAGCATCCCCAACTCGGCAAGGACTTTGAAGCCTGGGTTTCCAACACAGCCCCCTTCGAGACCGTATTTTCAAGTATCTTTGGCTACTGTTTCCCGATGTTGCGATAATTCTTGAAAGCCAGACGACAGAGTCGCCACGGCTACCTGTCCCTTCCGCTTTGGGACACTCAAAGCGTGCCTTGGGGGGAATTTAAAGGGCAGTGGGAACATGGGAAGGTGTCGGAGGGCCGATCTCCGGTCCCCAGCTTGCCCATGGAAAATGGGTGAGGAACCTGCGTTTCTCACCTGGACGGGGAAGGCTATCCTAAGTCCCCCGGGAAACCCATGCAGAGCACTTCCAATGTTCTACCGTTTTCAGGGGGTTTGCCTCCTGTCCGCCATATTCACGGATCTGTGAGTGACACAGAAGCCCACGAAAGACAGGTCTTTCGGACAAGCGTATGTTTTATCCGATAAATGATAGAAAGAATAAAAAAAAACAAATCTTGCTCACTGATAAATAAGGGACTTACTGCTTAAACAAAAGCCTTCTGCAGCTGCGGGGGAACACTGAGCCGTATTTACTCGGCAGGGCATGGCCCCACCAAAGGCAAGCTTTCTTTCCCTATTGGCAACTTTTCCTGTTCGCGACTCTCCCTCAACATACTCAAAGGACCCCAACGACAGACCAAGATCTGTGTTTTGTTTCTCCTGCCGGCGCTCTGGGCGTGCGTGTTTTCTCATTCAGCAGGTTTTAACACACTCCACGCGGGGGATCCGTCCCGGCGTTGCAACTTTAGGAAGGCTCACACACACACACCCGAACATAAAAGTGGCCTCCAACCAGCAGTCTCCTAAGAACGCTGTTGCATGCATCTGTGCAACCCCGCAGAGGGGGGAAAAGCCCCACCACGCAGACAGTCTGGGTCCGATGCACGTCCCCACGTCCTCCTGCAAAGGAAACGCGTTAGAAAGCCCCGCGTCTTGGCTCACCGCAAGGAATTAAGAAGAAAATCGTCCTGCGTCCGGGAGGAAACAGAGGTGAATGACTAATGTGTATATTTATATATATATATACATACAGACCACAATGAAAAGCACAATGTCGGTAAAAGCTCTTTCAAACGGAAAACACCAATAAAAGCTTTTTTGTTGTTGTTGGTTGGTTTGTTGTTGCTGTTTTTTTGTGTTTTTTTGTTTTTGTTTTTTTTACCCTCTGTGTGTGTTTTTGTTTAAACTCACAGCTATATACATTTTTTCTTTTTCTTTTTCTTTTTTTTTTTTTTTTTTACAAAGTTTCTTAAATATAGTTCAGGCTGGCAAAACAGGTTTGCACAGAACTATAGGTACGTTACTACAGAGTCTGCTCTTTTAATAGGAAAATTCTGCTTCTCCTTCTCTCTGGATCACACCTCCATAGGCAGGGTAAAAGCCCACCGTCTTTCAATCCTTCCGTAGAGCCATCCATCGTATGGCACATAAAGAACTTTGTGTTTTGTTTTGTTTTTCCATTGTAATTAAAAAAAAATTTTTTTTTCTTTTTGAAGTGTCCCTGGCTGAGTTCCCAAAGGGTCAGCTTCTCTCGTTGCATTGGAAACACCCAGGTCCTTGAGAGAGGGCGATGTCCTCGTCACGCTGAACGTTGGCTGGAGGGATAGGGATGTTGATGGTCCTGGAACGGCAATGAAATCGTTTTCACATTTCTCAGGGTCAGAAGTTGATCTTGTAATACTGGGAAAGGCCCGTGGGATGGGTCCACGGGGGATACGCGCGATGGCGGCCCCGCGGCGTTTCTGTTGTGGTGGTGGTGGTGGTCGTTTCGGTTCTAAGTCAGTGGGATGACAGACATTCCTCGCGGGGAGATGTTGCTTTTCTCTCTTTCTCCCTCTCTCCGGTGGGGAGGAGCCGAGGGCGGGGAAGGGAACCGCACAGCTATACCCGAGTGGTCGAGTGTCCGTGGGGGAGATTTGTACTGTTTTGTCCTCCGCTGAAGGTGTTGAATGTGTGCAACGGCTGCATGCCCGTCAGTGTGTTGGGAATCATGGTGATGGTGTTTGGTGTCATAAGTGGGATGTCGTCCGGAGACCGGCGCAGGGTCAGGGTGTAGTCCGGGGGACAGGTGAGCCTCAGCGTGTCATGAGCCTGAAGGGACTCGCACTCGTGGTCATGCTCCAGCTGCTTCATCTGCAGCGACATGATCTCCTCGTTCTGGATGTGAGCGATGTCGTTGGTCGTGTTTCTCTGGGGGCTGGGGCGCCGGTGCGTCTCGTGGCGCCTCTTGTCCTTCTTGTAGTACAGAGCTGCAAAGGCCAGGATGTTGAGGAAAAGCAGGGAGGCCCCCACGGCGATGGTGACACTGAGTTCGGTGGAGTAATCCCGTTTGGTTTCGATGAGGACGGTGGTGTCCTCGGGCCCCGTCTTGTGAGGGTCCTTGGAGTGTTTGGGGTTGTTGGCGGGAGTGATGGCCGGGCGTTTGGTGGTGGGCCAGATCTTGGCGGGAGACCGCCGGGTGCCATAGGGGAACGAGGTCATGTCAGGAGGGGGGACCTTGGTGGTCGTGGACACATACTGGAAGATCTCATTGAGGTTGTGCAGGTGGGGAACCAGTTCCAGCCAGAAAGCCACCTTGGTAGCCCGGTAGTGATCCCTCACTCTGGGCTTTAGCCCAATATGCAGATAGAGCTGGTCTTTGGGGTTATACTTGGACCACGCCACTTCCTCGAAGCGATTGGGTTTTGTGTGAATGAACTTGGTATCCTGAGGAACAGGCTGGTTTGGGTCACTGGGGGCAGAAGAGAGAAGAAAAGAGAAAGGTCACACTCTTTGACACGGGACAAGTCAACCTCCTCATCAAATACCACAGGGAATGACAACCGGGGAACCACACCTGTTGACCGATGAGCACCAGGGACCCGAGAAGCCACAACTCCTTTGGCTGTAATCCCCACATGTTCATCATTTTATGTTCTCATTAACATTCTCTCCCTTCCCTTGATGTTAAACATCATTCCTGATGGTGGACGTACGGCATTTCCCTAACATTTGTACTATTTTTTGAGAAGATCAAATGCTCTTTAACCAGGGAAAGGTGGAAAAAAAAAATGGGTGTAGGAAGTTTTATAGGATTTAAAGTGTAGCTACTTTGGTGCCATAAATCTGAACCAGTTCTTTCCCCCCACACAGGGACATTTGGCAATGTCTGGAAACATGTTGGGTCATCATGGGGGGAGAGACATGCCATGAATGCGTGGAGGGTTTGGGGACACTGTCCAACATTCTCCCGTGCCCAAGAGCCCCCCCCCCCCCCCGCACAAGGAAGTCTCTTGTCACAAATGCCAATAGTATTGAGGCTCAAAAATCCTGACTTGGAGGCCATTGTTCAAAAACTAGGCATTCCCTTTCTTGCTCAAGACTGGCGTCTGCAGTAGATGAATACACATTGGAGGCTGAATAAGTACAATGTATGTTAAAAGTCAAATAAAAACAGGCTTTATGATCGCAAAATGGGAGTCAGTAGTAATAGGCGTCATGTGTTTGCTCTCTGTCTGAAAGAGGGATACTTATACACTTGAGAACCTGTTGAAGGCTGAGCCACATAGAGATCAAACCATACTCCATTAGTTCTAAGAATCTTGATAAGATCACACTTTAAGATAAGGTGAGGTTAGGGGCGCCTGGGTGGCTCAGTGGGTTAAGCCGCTGCCTTCGGCTCAGGTCATGATCTCAGGGTCCTGGGATCGAGTCCCGCATCGGGCTCTCTGCTCGGCAGGGAGCCTGCTTCCCCCCCCCCTCTCTCTTTCTGCCTGCCTCTCCATCTACTTGTGATTTCTCTCTGTCAAATAAATAAATAAAATCTTTAAAAAAAAAAAAAAGATAAGGTGAGGTTAATGTGTTTAAGAGAAGTAACACTCAGTGCCGGAAACTGAGGGGTTTTGCAGACAGTAAGTGCACCGGGCCAACTTTGGAACCTGAGATTTTTTCCTATTGTTCACATAAGTGAGCCCAGGCAGAAAGAGAATCATCAAAATTAAAGGATAATGCACAGCACATGGTACTTTAAGCATCTTTGCCACCTATTTTCTTAATAGAACATCCAACCTCCCCAACATATTGTATTCTCATTTCTTCCATTTATTTTTAGGGTTGGTCAAGCAAAGTATAAAAACATACTTCATCTTAATGTCTATTTGTTTCGAGAACGTTGAGGTTATGCATAGCACAATGTCGTGTGGTGGACAGCCCTGGGCATTCTGACATCACCGAGGAGCCAGGACAAGCTGGGACCGGCACACCCACGTTGCTTGCCCTGGGTGTTGGAACTTCTGCTTTGCAGGCAACAGCCTCTTGGCAGCATTTATAAACCCACGTCCAGCCCCTGCCTCTCAGCTCACATGCCAGAAGACTGGGGGACCGAAGGTCCTCCCTGAAGACCCCAAGTCCACACACGTGGCCCTGCCTTGTGTGGGATACAAACAATAGAGTGATCAACGGGTACAGCGTCTGCTAAGGGAGAGACCTTTGCCCTCAGTGCAAGGTTGTCCAAAGCATTTCCATGCATTAAGCTCTGCAGTTGTCCCCCTTTAAAGCGTGAAGTCGTGAGCAAACTTGTAAGCCTCTCTGGGGCTCATCGTCTTCATCTATAGAATGGGTGAAAATACTGGGATTGGAAGTAGGTGATGGAGGTTAAGGAGTCACTACAAAGTGTGGGCAAATAGAGACTACTTAACAAATATTGCCCCCTTCTGCCAATATGTAAAGTGGAATATCTACAGATTGCTTAGGGACAGAGCACTATAAAGTATTATACTGTAATTCTGCCCAATATGTAATTACACAGCACGCACTGTATATATCCTGTGTATAGTGCATGCCAGGTGAAAGTGCACTTTATACCATAGTATATATGGTATACTATACACTGTGCATGGTATTTACCGTATACCACAGTAAATATGGTATACTATACACTGTGCAATTTACTGTGTACCACAGTATATGCGGTATACTATACACTGTGGAAACTG
>NC_081575.1:120857056-120863347 GCF_022355385.1 Mustela nigripes | reverse complement strand
TATACCACAGTATATATGGTATACTGTAAAATGTTCATAGCATTTACTGTATATTATAGTAAATATGGTATACTATACACTGTGCATATTTACTTTATACTGCAATATATACGGTATACTATAAATATGTGGCTATTACTGAATACCACAGTATATACGGTATACTATACACTGTGGATACCCTATACCACAGTATATATGGTATACTGTAAAATGTTCATAGCATTTACTGTATATTATAGTAAATATGGTATACTATACACTGTGCATATTTACTTTATACTGCAATATATACGGTATACTATAAATATGTGGCTATTACTGTATACCACAGTATATACGGTATACTATACACTGTGCATGGTATTTACTGTATACCACAGAATATACGGTATACTATACTATACACTGTGTGTGGTATTTACTATATACCACAGTATATATGGTATATTTACTGTATATGCATATTTACTGTATACCACAGTATATCCAGCATACTATATAGTGCACATGATATATGATATTATATATGGTATACTATCTTTGTATATCGCATATATTACAAATCATAGCATATAGAGTGTGTTAGGAACATGGTATACTGTGCATAGTATTTACTGCCTGCCACAGTATATACAGTATACTACACACTGCACATATTTACTGTTTACCACAGTGTATATGGCATACTATATTTGTATATTGCATATATTATAAATCATAGCATATACATAGTATATTAGGTACATAGTATACTGTTTTGTAGTATATTATAAATCATAGCATATACAACCTATTATATACTGTCTATAGTATATATTGTATCAAACTATAGTGTATACCACAGTATATATGGTATACTATACACAGCACACGATACTGACTGTATACCACAGTATATATAGTATACTGTATTTGTATATTACATATATTATGAATCATAGCATATACAGTATGTTAGGTACATGTTATACTGTATATAGTATTCACTTCATGCCACAGTATATAAGGTATACTATGCACTGCATATATTTACTGTATACCAAAGTATATACAGTATACTGATTTGTATTGTATTCTAAATCATAGCATATACAATCTACTATATACTGTCTACAGTATACATTGTATCAAACAATACTATATAACACAATATATATGGTATATTATACACAGCACATTATACTGACTGTACACCACAGTATATACAGTATACTGTATTTGTATATTGCATATATTATGAATCATAGCATTGGCAGTATATCATATACTATCTATAGAGTACATTGTGTAAAAGCATACTGTACACCACAGTATATGAGGTTCACTGTATACTGTATGTAGTACTTACTCTGTACCATAGTATATATGGTATACTGTATTTGTATATTGTATATTTATAAATCATAGCATATATAATATAGATATACTGCCTATAGTATACATTGATAAAAGTGTACTGTACACCACAGTATATGTGGTACACTACACATAATATTTATTGAACGGTATACTGCATTTTTATATTGCATATGCTATAAGCAATAGCATATGCAGTATATTATATACTGTCTATAGTATACATTGTATAAAAGTATACTGTATGCCACAGTATCTTATACACTGTGAATAGTATATACTGTATACTATAGTTTATATGGCATACTATATAAAGTACATAGTCTTGATTGTATATCACAGCATATATACTATCTATAGTATACATTGTAGACAATTATACTTATACCATAGTATATTATGTACTATAGATAGATGTACTGTATACCACAGTATATACCACAGTATATACTGTATGTTATACAGCACATATAGTATATATTCTATCCCACTGTATATCTGGTATACCATATATTACATACAGTATATACTGTATAAAAGTATATGGTAGTTTTATAGTACAATATATACTGTATGAATATATATTATATACCATAGTATACACTGCTAAAATGTACTATATATATAGATATCTATATATGATATATAGATATAATTATAAATGTGGTATACAGGAAAAGAAATTTTACCTTTTAACTGAAGACACACTCACTGCAGTGCTTTTATTTTACTAATGGGATTAAGAAAATAAAACAAAATTATAGGTCCCCATGTTATGAGTTTTCTTATTTATGTGTTCATTTATAAGCATTAATCAATTTAAAAATAAATTTTTTATCTCTTTACAATTCTTACAATGTTTCATAAAAATGTTTGCTTCCATAGAGCACCTCATGTTTCCTTTTTTTGAGTCTTCTGGAATACATTTTTGAAAAAATTCCTGTTTAATTGGAATCTGCCATGGAAACAGTTGTTATTGATTTTTATTGTTCTAAAAGCAAAGAAAGGTGGTGAGGATTTCTACTATTTTTCCATCGATCTGATTTCACTGAATTGGGTCTATTAGCTGCATGGACCTTTTATTAAGCAGGGGGCATCTAGGAAAGAACGCTTTCTGTTCATGTGGGATATTGGACTATTTTTGTTGAAATTCAGTGTGCATTTGAAAGGTAAAGAAACACGTTTATTTTGTTCTCAAAGAATAGAGCAGAGGATTTTGAAAATCCAGATAAGTAAGGTTTAGCCTGATACAATCTATCTATTAAAGCTCTTGGAGATGCACAGTCAGACCCCTTAACCCAATATAAACTCACAGAGCTCAGGAAAGTCCATCATCTTTTTTTTTTTTTTTTTTTTTTTGGTCAAATTCTCCAAACACAGCAAGACCTCTAAGTGGGATAACACTGTCTTGCCTTTTAGACCTGACGTCCACCAGCGGCATGTTTTAATTTCCATAAACAAAATTAAAGATCATAATGATTAAGGATAGAACGAAATGGACATATCTTCTCTCCCTAGTAAAATCCCCAGTGCATATACCTGTATCTCCATTTCCCAGCACCTGAAACACATTTTTCACCTGTCATCATTGGGGACATCCTTCTGGCAGGGAATAGTCAAGTGCATTTCTAAGCTCTTGTGATCCATTTTATTTGCTAGAGATAGGCAATATGGTTTCTTTAAAAATAGCAGTAAACTCTCCAAGAGGCTCTTCTGGATGGTGGAAGGTCCGCGTTCCACCTAACATCATGTGGTAGCTGACTATCTGCTCCTAGAGCTCTCAAAAGAAGACCACCCATTATGCACCAAGAAAGTGGGTCCAATGACACATGTCCCCCTACACACCAGGTGGAGATGTTCCTTCATTCAGCTTAAATTGTGCTTTGGCAGGAAAGGTCATTTCAAGACCAAGTGTAGGCTGCAGCTCTCCCTAAGCCATCCACCCTAAGTGCCTCTCGCTTTAGGTTGAATACACATTCATCCCAGGATAACCAACCAAATTGAAAGTCATGGCCTCTGAGGCAGACTGACACCGATGTCCTGAGAACAAATCCAAGAAATGAAATCTGTGTTGGTTGCCTTGGGCCACCAACTCTCCATTCTCTCAACTCTGATACCATTTTAGTAAGCCCTTCCGTGGACAAGGCTTCATCTGGTCATCCCAAGCGCTATTTGTTGCAATGTGTTCTATAGAGATCAAGTCTCCCTTGGTGTCCCCTTTATTGGCACTTCCCACACAGGACGCCAACCAAATCAGTGTTTGGTCCACAAGTACCTGGATTCTATGGACCGGTTGGGTCTCGTGTTCCCAAAGATGTTGATGACACAGAGGGCCCTTCTTCCTCATGCTCTGTAAACCTTGAAATTCATTTTAGATTTTTACTTCTCTTTGATCAGAACTTTCCACATCGGTTTTTTTTTGTAGACTAGTACCTGTCTTGACCTAGGCTGTTGTTTCTCCAGCCCGTTTGGGGCGAGTCTTCTAACCCAGATCACGGAAACAGCCTCTTAGCTCTAAGGAACTCTCCTCTCTCCTCCTTCTCTCCTTCCTACGCTCATACTCCCAACACGACTCTTCTGTGCTTCACGACAAACAGACCATGGAATGTAGACATTAAAACCCAGACAGAAGGTCACAGCCCTCAGTTTTGGGTTGTACAACAAGTGGCCACAGCATACACGTGCCTGGTCTGACGTGTGAGCACTAAGGAACACGTGTGGTGTCTCTAAGGTGCAGAAGATTGGAACAAACACCAAATGAAAATGGGGATGCGTGTCCTGATGCCATGTCCTCGTCTCCGCATAGCAACGTGTTGTGATGGACAGATGGCGAGATACTCCCACACAGGACATTCCGTGGCAACCTGCCTACGTGTCTCTATCTTTGGATGGCCATCTTATCAA
Source organism: Mustela nigripes (assembly GCF_022355385.1). Lineage (NCBI taxonomy): Eukaryota > Metazoa > Chordata > Mammalia > Carnivora > Mustelidae > Mustela > Mustela nigripes. Next base: position 120,859,084 of record NC_081575.1, on the reverse strand, counting down.
CGTGTCAGACAGATTGGTTTAAAAGTCCCACCTGCTCCATGCTGTCTTGATTCCGTCGGCAATGAATGACCCTAGTTCCCAATAAGGCGGTAGGCACAGAGACTTGAAATTTGGGGACCAGCGTCCAATAGAATCTTGGGCACGGAGGACATTAAAAATAGCACGCAATCATGGAACGTTGTGGTGTTTTTTAATCCTGGCTCCGTCTTTGATAGGTCTTGGTGAAAAGGTCCATTGGGTGGTAGGAGCTCGTTCTCATCTTGTGACATTAATTAATTCCCTTTATCTTTTTCTTTTTCTTTTTTTAAACAATGCAAGAGCATGGGCTTCAGAGCCTTTGGCAAGGCGAGAGGTTCTAATGAGAATTTAATGGCTTTGTTTGGATTTTACCAGTTTTTTAATGGTTCAGTTACACGGGTGATGAATGATCCTCGCTTCCCATTTAAGAAAATCATAGGAAGCTCATCTCCACACACGTAAGGGAAAAAAGTATGTGGTTTTAACCAAGGTAGGCAATGGCAGTGTGTTTAGATATGACGTTAAGAGTGCTGTGTGTGGACGCCAGTGTCCGTGAACCGGCTGGCCATCATTTGGAATGTGGCCCTGTGAGGCTTTCTCCTTCAAGAATGTGACACTTTGCTAGGAAAGGCAACCCATACCTGAGTTCAGTGACACAACCAGACATCATACTGCCCTTCATAGGGCTGATGTTTGACGTGTTCCCCCTTGCCATCAACATGGGCTGAAATGCTCACCCCCAGTCCCTCAGAATGGGGCCTTATGTGGAAATAGGTCCATTGCGGATGGCATCCGTCGAGACGGGACTTCTAAGAGCCAATCTGACCAACACTCTGTTAAATAGAGGGGCATGTAAAGACAGAGAGACCCAGGAGGGCTGGCCTGCGAGGCAGATGCAGGAATGAATTGGAAGGACGTCGCTGGACAGCCACGCCAAAGACACCTGCCAAGCACCAGCAGCTAGGAAGTAGCGTGAAACCTTCCCATAGAGGTTTTAGAGGAAGCCTGGCTCTGCCAACACCTGCATTTCGGACTTCCAGCATCTGAACTCTGAGACAAGATATTTTTGTGGTTTTAATCGACACTGTCTGAAGTACCCAGTTTTAGGAGTCGCAGGATTGGTATAATAATGCAAAACAAAGATGGTATAAAAAATGTTTGTGAACATGACCTCAGTCATGTCCTTGTCGAAGAGAGAATTTTCAGGCGACAGGCCAGCAACTTCCCCAAAGGTCCACATATCCTGTGGTCCCCCCCCCCCCCCCGTCCCCAAACGAGACTTTCTTAGATCAAACTTGTCACATCTGACAGTTCCAAGTGCGTGTCCGTGCCACACACTTGCCACTCTATAAGCACGCCGTATTTTGGCTAAGACCACAAAATATTCTGGAACCGCTTGCCACCCAGGAATATTGGGGGTCTCCGTAAAGAATGACCCCCACTGGAACCCGAAGTAAGCATGGACGCCCGTGGCGTCCCCACAGCTTGTGTCTCGAGCTGTGTAGGGCTTGGGCACTGTGGGGCTGCCGCTGGCTGGGAGCTCCAGCCCGACGCCCGGCCCGCCATGGGGACCTCCTCCAACCCTCGGGGCTGTGGGCAGCTCTGAGGTGAATTCTGTGCACAAGGCTCAAGGTTAATGAAGGAAGCAGAGATGGCAGGAGAGAATGACAGCCCATTAGTTTCCACAATCGTGTTATTAGACAAGAGAAAAATGAAAAGATGATGTGAGGTTTGCTGCTATTTGAAATGTCGGGGAGTCTGTCTCCTTGTTTGCAGAGACGCTGCTCAAGGGGACGCTGGTGGGAACTGTTGTATGTGTGGGTTTATATGGTTTCCACTAACTTGAGCCACTAACCTTCCCTCTGAGGTTATGTATATATACAAACACACACACATATTTATATACTATGTATATATTTTATATGTAAATGACATATATTTCTATACTTCCCTATATATGTACAAATAGATACATATATATACACACACATACAAATAGATAGATACATG